>NW_006239605.1:102614-104014 GCF_000226075.1 Solanum tuberosum | reverse complement strand
TAGATACCTATAAAAATAATGAGTGAAAATGAAAAAATAAAAAGAAAGTCCAACACTTATTTAATTAAGAAATTTGTACATGATCACTTCTTTTCCTGATATATGAAAAGGATTAATACAAAATGAATTTTTTTCCTTTTATGTTTGTAATTTTTTTTTAAATTTATATTTTCAGATTTTAAATTAATTTAGTTAATTTAATTATAAATTTAAATTTAATTCTTTAAAATTGAGAAGTTGTAAAATTTGGATTTTGTCCATAATATGTATTTTTATTTTTATTTTAGAAAACGTGGGAAGTTAAAAAAAAACTCAAAATAAACAAGGGCCATTACACGTGTTTTCAGTTTTTTTCCTTTTATGCTTGTATTTTTTTATTTTATTTTTTCAGATTTTAAATTAATTTAATTATAAATTTAAATTTAATTCTTTAAAATTGAGAAGTTGTAAAATTTGTATTTTATCCATAATATGTATTTTTTTTATTTTTAGAAAACGTGGGAAGTTAGACTTTTTTAAAAAAAAAAAATAACTCAACCGTTTTTTCAAAATTTTTTTTCCTTTTATCTACATTTGTTTGGCTAAAAATCTGTAACGCTTTTTTTAAAAAAAAAAACTAACAATTTTAATTGGCTAAAAAAACTGTAACTTTTCTTTTTAAAAAAAAACTTTTTTTATTTGATTAAAATATTAAATTAATTCTATTTAATTAGTTGATTATTTAAAACAGTAACTTGTATTGTAAAACAGTAACTTTTTTCTTTAATAAAAAAAATTAAATTAATTCTATTGAATTAATTGATAATTTAAAAGTTAAAAATCTATATATCTATATAAAGGAGGACCATAGACAAGGTGATGTGACACCTCTCTATGGCCTCCATTTGCATTTAGCTTTTTTCTTCTTTTTTTGGCTTTTTAAAAAACATAAATTATTATAAAAATAAATTACTTAAATTTATTACAAATAAATATTTTATTGATGGAGGAACATTTATTAACAAAAACTCTTCATATTCTTTTTTTATTTATTTGTCTCACTTATAATAAAAGGAGAAACATAATTTTATCTTTTTTTTACTTTTTTTAATTTCAAATTAATTATTGTATTGTAAAAATATATTATTTAATTTATACAAATAAATATTATTAATGTAGGAACATTTACAACAAAAAATTCTCCACATTTTTTTTTCTATTTTTTTTATCTCACTTCAAATCATGAAATGATAATAATTTTTTTTACATTTTAAGTATTTTTATCTTTATTTTTTAATTTATTCACAAAGAGTTATTACCCATGACTTTCCCCTCTTTAATTTTTACTTTTAATAATATTCATAACTCTCATAATTTTTATGTCCATAACCTCCAAACTTAAATTTGTAAGTTTATGATGT
>NW_006239605.1:99094-102415 GCF_000226075.1 Solanum tuberosum | reverse complement strand
ATATAATATAGTTTGATTATAATATTTGTTAGATTTCAAGAAATAATTATTATTTAGTATTGTTAGTACTATTGAAAAGATAATATACAAATATATTACATATAGTTTAAATTTCGTTCTTTCTTTTGACATAATTATTTTTAATTGGTATATGATACTTTTTTTTATTCAGTTGGTTGCATATAATGAAGAGTTTGACATATGGATCAAAACATGATGGCGGATCTACTTGTAAAGGAAGATGATAGAAGGAAAAAAAATGAAGCATAATTAGAGATTATTTTTCCACTTTGAATTGTATTAGACTATTAGCAACTTAGTTATTTGGTAGAATTTTCTAAATTTTGATTTGTATAAATAATTTAGCTAAATGTATTATATTATCAATGCTAATAATTTGATCCTTTATTATTCTACTTTTTCTTTGTTATGAAGCAAAATTAATATAATTATCTCATTTTAACAACAAAAAAATTATGATGATTAGGAGTTTCATTTTTATTATAATTATAAAAAAGTAATTGAAAAATAAAATATTATTTTCATGATGCCATTTTTTGCGTATGTAAGAATCAGTTTTCGTCTCCGTTCTTTTTGCTTTGAAATGTATTTATAATTTTTAGGGATAAGGGTCTGAAAAATACCTCAACTTTGGTCGAATTTACTGTTGCGATACTAAACTTTTATGATGACCTATTACCTCCCTAGACTATTTAATACCGTATTTTTTACCCCCTAAACCTATTTAATAGTGTATTTTTAAAGGTATATATGTGCCCACGTGGGACACATTACTATTTATAATTTTGCATTATTTTTTATGTCCACGTGGGGAAATATATATGTTTAAAATACGGTATTGAATAGTCTAGGGAGGTAATAAGTCCTGAAAGTTTAGTATCGCAACAGCAAATTCGACCAAAGTTGAGGTATTTTTCAAACCCTTATCCCTAATTTTTATGTAGTCACCAATTTTTATATTTTCTTTGTTCATTTTTTATATTTTCACCCCTTATTTTTATTTATTTATTTTACAAATAAAATCAATGCATAATTAGTAATACATTTAATGTCTAATAAAATTATACATTTGAATTATTTATAACTCATGTCTCTTCATCTTTCTTGTAACTTTTAATATTAAATATTATTCATAACTTTTGTATGTTTCATTTTTCATAAATCTTATAAATATTTAATTAATGTTTAAAAAATTATAATAAGCAAATAATAATGACATAATAAAAAAATCAATTTTGTTTTGACGAAATTAGAGTTTGAATAGAAAATTAGTACTCCTACAAAAGATAGAGAAAATTAAAACATAAAAATATTTTCAACGTAATTCAATATATTGTTATTTCAACATATTATCTCTTATTCCATTTACTTCAACACGGTGAATATTTTGTTCTACTATATACATATACAAAAAAATTATATTTTATATGTTTAAAAAAAATGAAAAAACCTATGATATCGCAGATGAAGAGAAATATTAATATTATCTATATATTCGATACTAACCTAAATATTACATATTTCATATTATTATCTTATAAATATTTCATATAGCCACGCGGATAGTTTCACTAGTTAGAGATTAATTGTGGTGCTGTCAGTCACGTAGGCGCTATTACCTCTCCTATATATAGATATATAGATACGTTGGTCCCTTTTTTTTCTCTTGGGCCGTCCATTCCCTTTTGACTTAGGAAGCGGATGCAGGCAAACCAAATATTGACCCTATAAAACTTGTTAACCGGTAGCATAAGCTGTACAAGTTCCACTAGAGAAACCAAAAAGAGGTATGTTGTTTTTCTCTTCTATCGTTATAAATTATTAATTTGGCCGATAGATTTGACAGTATCAATTTGTCGTAGGTTTATAAAAGATCTATGGACACTTTTGGTTATACGGTTAAGAGAGAGCCACAGGATGTGAAGGTTGAACATGAATTGTAAGTTTATTTCACATGAATTTATGTTTATTGACTCTTAATTATTGCCATTAATCCTTCCCCTTTTATATTCTGTGTGAATTTTCTGACTCCTAGTTTGTTGAATCAAGCAATAATATTTTTCATACCCAAAAATTGGATTAGGTCATGTCTTAAGTTCAAGAAATATACTTGTGTTTGATTTGTTCTTCCATTAATTCTATTTTCTATATTCTATCTTGTAGTCTAGAATTCAACAACATAAATTGACTTGATACTAAATAAATGTTTAATTTCTTCTGTTTAATATAATTCAATTTATCTACCAGGCAAGAACCAAATAATAATGAATTTGGCAAACCAGAATCAAATAATAATTTCAAATTTGAAAAAGGGAAAAGATCCAAGCGCAAGCGCAAATTCTATCTTCTATCTGGCAGTACACCAGAATCAAATAATAATTTGAAGAAAAATGGACAAGATTTCAAGCACAAGCAACAATATAGTGCTGTTCAGGTCTACTCAAACCCTCCCTTTAAATTAATTATTATTATTATTATTATTTTGGTAATATGTTTTTATTTTATTTTATTTTAAAAAAATTATCAATTTATGCCTTTGCAGTTAAATAAAATTCGAAATTCTATAGAAAGGAACATCGAGAAACAACTTCCCGGTACTGGTTTTAAGAACTTTGCAGCAGCATCTATCCTTATAAATCCTTCTCATACTGATCTACCAAATCTAATTCAAAGCCGGTGGAAAGACTTTACTCCAGAAGAGTATGTTGAGCGTGAAATTTGGATTCGGTTTAATAAATTTCCAATGTCAAGACCTCTCTTATTATTTGAAGAATTGGATGACGATGTTAAGGTTTTTATTCCTATGCAATTAGAGGCAAGAAAAATTTATTACAATAATATTAGAAAGGTGGTGGAAAGTCGGTTTAAACAAGGACCCAAGGAAGATGTGCTTTGTGCATTCGCAATATATTTGTGAGTAATCATTTATTTTTGTTAGACTATTTTATAAGAATACTCAATAAAATTAGTGGCATATATATATTTGTGAGTAATCAATTTTTTTTTATTGACTATTCTTATAAAATAGTCTAACAAAAATATTTTTGAGTAATCATTTTTTTTTTTTTGATGACAAGGGAAACCCGCAGCCGCTACCCTTTGGGTGCGCACAGGGTAAAACTCCCGCTCCTATGCAATAGCTCGCAAACCACATAGGAGAGGTAAACCGCACTAGGCAAACCTGGTGCGACGAGCTCGACCCAGAAGGCAAACCCCTTGCTTTTGCTGGCAAGGAGTTTCGAACTTGAGACCTCCAACATGGAAGTCCCAAGCCCAAACCACTGGGCCACCCCGAAGGGT
>NW_006239605.1:81853-98786 GCF_000226075.1 Solanum tuberosum | reverse complement strand
TTTTTTTTTTTTGATGACAAGGGAAACCCGCAGCCGCTACCCTTTGGGTGCGCACAGGGTAAAACTCCCGCTCCTATGCAATAGCTCGCAAACCACATAGGAGAGGTAAACCGCACTAGGCAAACCTGGTGCGACGAGCTCGACCCAGAAGGCAAACCCCTTGCTTTTGCTGGCAAGGAGTTTCGAACTTGAGACCTCCAACATGGAAGTCCCAAGCTTAAATCACTAGGCCACCCCGAAGGGTTAATCATTTATTTTTGTTAGACTATTTTATAAGAATACTCAATAAAATTAGTGGCCTATATATATTTGTGAGTACTCATTTATTTTTATTGACTATTCTTATAAAATAGTCTAACAAAAATATTTGTGAGTAATCATTTATTTTTGTTAGGCTATTTTATAAGAATACTCAATAAAATTGGCCTATATATATTTGTGAGTAATCAGTAATCATTTATTATTGTTAGACTATTTTATAAGAATTTTAAATACTAACATGTTCATTTGTCTGCACTTGGATGATGTTATAAAAACTTTATTTAGATGTTATAAAAACTTTATTTATTAATATGAATATTTGAACTTCTAAAATATTTCGATTGTTTTTTTTCTTCATTTTTAATGCTATAATTTTTTTCTGTACTTTTTTTTTTGTGCAATCTTCAAAATATTGTTTTAAGTGAAAGTAATATCATAAGATTCACTTCTAATTTTTTTTGGGAAGCCGCACACTTGAGTCACTCCTGTTCTTTTCTTCTCTTAGCATTGTTTTGTAATACTCCCTTTTCTTCAATTTAGATACTTTCTAAATGGGAAAAAGTCTATTTTAAAAAAATACATATAAGATTTATATCAAATAGTTGACCCTCATACTTTGAATCGAAAATTAGTTTTCCAACACTAAACTTCATCATTTTTCTCAGTCGCAAGTCTCAAGAGGATGTCACATATAATTTCCCTGATATGACAAGACAAGAGGTGCTAGAGCTATTCTTTTTTTCAATTTGTCAGTTACCTTTTAACGGGTCCATTTTTGTTTGCTTGCTCATTTTCTCTTTCTTTTGTTTGTTGTTTTTAAGGTATATGATACATGCCTTTTGCGCTATAGTGCAATGCCAAGGCAAAAGCAAAAAGAATACGAGGAGAAACGGACAATTGAGGACGGTGGAATATGTTTGCATCGTTTCGATATGTTGGGGAAAAAATGGGTAAGTCGTATGTTTGGTCATTAGTCGTATTTTCTCAAATGTCTAGTGTAGTTTCATTCTTTCAACTTAAGGGACTATTTTGAACATACATTGAAGCATAATTGATCATTTATGTCATTTTCTCTATTAAGTTTAATATACAAACTTGCTGTGAATTTTATGAGAAAATGATACTGTATAGGCGCTGCTCCCAAAATAATAACCAAAAAATGTAAATAGTTTTGTTCGACTAGCCAGTTTTTATACTTGTTTTTGCCCTTTCTAATAACCGTGGCCGAATGTAGTTTTTTTTGTTTTGGGATAGAAGTGTGATTTTGGTAATTAAAGGACGACTCCATTTCATGTGATGTTTGATTGAGATTGTTTTTTCTAGTCAAAGTTATTGCAACCTGGAGATGTTAAAGTAAAGCACGCGTCAAAGGAGAAAATTGAAGCTTACTTAAAACAGATGCCAAGGACAACAAAAGTTGAGGTCGTAGAAAGAGAAGGAGGACAATTTATAAACGTTCTGGATATTAAACGTTGCAATGAAAGTAAGCTTGTAAAGCTAATCAACTGCAGGTGGAAGGATTTGACAGAAGCAAAGAATTTTCAGGATGAAGTAACTCGAGCTTTTAGAGGCCGGGTGATACCGGTGAAAGATATTAATGTGGCTTGGAAAAATTTGGGAAACAACCTGAGGGTGAAAAACTTCAAGCAAACAATGTTTAAAGTAGCTATTTTCACCGAGGCCGAATATGCAATGCAGTGCCGGTTGAAAGAAGGCGTGCTTTACTCTTTCTCTTCATATTAGTAAGTAAATATATTATATTATTTTGCTCGTCTCTTATTTTTATAAATTTCAACATTGGATAATGTTGTCTCTTTTTGTAGTTGCGAGTTTGAGGACGTTGTCAAAACTGAATTCCCTGATATGACAAAAAAGGAGGTGAGCTATCATCAAACATTGATTTCTTTAATTTTTAAAATCTTCTCATCGATTCATTTTTGTTGTTTTAAGGTATATGATACTTGTCTTTTACGCTACGTTATGGCACCAAGGGAGATTCGACATATATATAAAATACTGAGCACAAGAGATGAGTGCAGAAAATTGTGCGATTCTCGTTTTGGGGAAACTCTACGAGTATAAGTTGTATTTCGTGCATTAGACTGTTGCTTGTAAAGTTAGAATAGTTGAATTTGCATTGGTAGTTGTTGTCGTAGTAGAGCGGTCTTCTCTTCTCTTACTACCGCTACAACGATTGATGTTTTGATTCATTTGTTGCTCCCGTTTTTAGTCTGAAGAGGGAATGTGTTTATGTCTTCATTGTTACAAGAAGGTAGCTTGGATATCAATTTGTTATGAAAAACAATTATTCCCTCAAAATATGTTTCATTTTATGTGATTGTATTTTGGTTGGATATGGAGTATTTTAAGAGACTTCTTGTCTAAATCTTGTGGTTTCAACAAGTCAAAGATGTGTGTGGTTGGTCCTAAACATCTCATTATGGGATAAGGTGAAAATTTTGAAGTTAAAACAATTCTCACTAGTCACTAGTATATAATCTAATCCATTTTATGTGATATATAATCTATTTTTTTGGAAAAATTACCTTGTCTTATATTACATCATATAATTAGGAATTACTCATAATAAATGTGTTTAACTACGGAGAATAATCTATTTTGGGTTATTATAAATTGAGCTAAAAAGATGATAAATAAAGTTAATAGGCTGACATTTTGCATAATTTTCCCGCAAAACAACCTTTTATGTGATAAACATCTTCTTGATTTTCTATTGAAATCTATCAACTTTAATCAAAATATGTCACTGAATGCTATCAATTTCTCTTCCAAACATTCTAGTTCTTGACGTCCACACTAAAAGGTACAACTTAGGATGAGTATAAAAAAGTTCATGGTTTAACAAATCAAGAAAAATTTCTTCTACAAAAAAAAAGAAGTAAATATCGAATCAGATTTTTGTATTTCAAATTATCTTACAGCAATATCACTTTCATTCCAACTCCAATGTCATAACATCAGAGAGAAATGTGGATGAATTGGGTAGAACCAACCTATAAGGAAAAAAAATAAAATTCAAGATGGTTTAATCGTTTACATCATAAATATGAATCGACTAACAATCACATCGAACAATTTGGGAATCAAAGAATTATGTTCAGTTAAGCAGCGACTATAAATCATGAAGCAGAGGATAGAGGATCCACATTCCGAATCCTTTAATGCCAAAGCTTTAGGCAAAACCCTGCCGGAACTACAGAAGCTCTCTTGCTTGAAATAACATCAGAGAAAGTATCAACCAGCTGCCCGGCAAGTGATGCTGGATCTTCGATTAGGGTATCAACAAATGCCTTGACAATCCTAACATCTTGTGGTGTAGCTCTTAAGCTATACCAGGTTAAGAACTTCTGCCTGAATGTCTTGTCAATATGTCCACCACACTCTAACCATCGAACTACTTTGACGTAATACTCAAAATCCTTATCTCCAGTACCAGCACATTCTTCATGCCATTCTCCAACTCTCTTCTTCGAAGAACAGCCAACTTGTGGTCCATCCTCCTTCCCTGATCCATTATCGAGATCCTTGCTGCAATGTTCTGATTTTCCTTTCCGCCCAAGACTTCCCTTCACATTCTCCATCTTGCAGGGCGTAATAGGTAAGCCAGCTTCCACACCACCTACAAACGGTGTAAATTCTAAGGCAGTCTGGAGAGGTGCATTTGACCCATTATCAGTGCTCGTCTCTTCTGTTGTTTGAACATCTGAACACTGCTTGTTCTCAAGATTTACAGCATCAGTATTTGGCAAGGAGGTTACTTTTACAATGCTATCTTCCTCATCACCTAAAGATACCATTACTCCTTCATTTCCTATATGACTTTTACTAGCAAAGGCGATCATGGTGCAACACAAGTCTGTAGAAATTGCTTTATCAGTGTTATCACAACAAGAAAGACAATTATCCCCTCTGTTCTCATCCTCATTGCTGCATAGCACGATGTTATTAGTTTCATCCTCCACTGAAGAAGGATTAGAAAGGTTGCTGCAATTTGTTGGTGGACTTTGACTTCTTTCAACTTCTAAGCTTTTCATGTTCAGATTAGATAGTTCATTTCCAGCTTTACTGGTGCAGAATTGAACTTCAAACATTCCCAGTTCTCTCTTGCTATCAAGGGAAATAATCTTGAGAACATAATCTGTAGCTGGCATCAGATCTGAGAGCACAAACCTAGTGTTTGGGGAAAACAATGTTCGAGTTGGTTCTACTGGATATTCCGTTTCAACAGCTTTCCGATGCCACAAAGTGTAACCAACAACATTCTCCATAGATGACCCTTCAGAACTCAAAACAACGGTCACAGATGAGGTAAAGACATCCTCAAATCTGACGAGCTTTGATTCTATCACCTCGCAATCTAAAAAATATAGCCCATGTAAATGCTGATTACTTCACTCGACTTAAATCAAATGAGTACCAAGCTTAGACAAAGAAACCAATAAAGGCATCACAATAACACATGAAGAGAAAGGGGAATCTACAGAATCAATAAAAAGATAAGGACAGTATCTATGTACTGCACAAACAAACCACAAATTAGAATGAGTATTACCTTTGACCTTAGCATTAGATGGCATTTCAGACACTCTCTCAGAGAGAAGGGCATCTATGTACTCAACAGCCAAGCCGCAAAGTTGCTGAACAGCAGGGCCAAATGAGAGCCTGTTCACTATACCTCTAGCCATCTTCACAGGCAAACCAGTCAAAGGGCCAACATCTGCTTCAAGCTTGTTCACTGCTTCATCAAGAACTTCATACAGCTTTGGGCAATTTTCGGCTCCAAAAGAAATTTTTTGGCTCAATGAAAGCCTATAACATAATATGTCTACGCGCCTGGTATCTCTTGCTACAATCAGTTGTTTTTTCAAGGAACTGCAAGAATTGGAGAAATAGAACATCTTTAATCCTAAATAATAAACATAGCTTGCATTTTAATTATAGAGGTCTGTATCTCACAGTAAATAAAAGAGTTTATGTACATGTCATTAGTTCTTTGACATTTTTCCTTTATGGATTCAACAACCATCTCACTAAACTAGTCAGCCGCATCCTGACAATAGTGGAAATAGTTCACTGTAATTCAATAATGCAATTGAAAATTAACTTCACAACAGAATTTTTTTAACATTTTGTAGCAGAGTCCAAGGAAAACACGTAGGATAATTATAGGTCAATTGCCAACTAAGATAATGCATAATAATGAGGTTCCTCAGGGAACACACTGATCTACAAAAAAGCATTAAAGAATCTACGAACAACAACAATTAATACACCTTAGTCCCAAAAAAGTTGGGGTTTGCTAAATGAATCCTCATTGATCATGTTATCCATTTAAACTCATGTCATGCCAATATTATGCAAATACAAATAAAAAGTAATAGAAGTTCTCCATAATTTTTTGAACCTACAAATCTTTGAAATGCTAAACCACTACTATAAAGTATAGGGCAGTAAAAGTGCTAACTTGTCTAAAACATATTTTCAACTAATAGGCATTGACTACAACAATAACATAACCCGTGTAGTCCCACAAGTGAGGTGTGAGGAGAGTAGGATGTATGTAGACTTTACCCCTACATTTGTGGGGTAGAGAGGTTGTTCTGATAAACCCTCGCCTCAAAAGAACAGGCATCGACTATCTAGATTTATTTATCCACTGTGCCCCACTTCGCTATGTCTGCATGGGTTCCCAAAGATTTTAGGTCCTTCAATGCATTTTCCTCCTCTTTTAACACTTACCCTCACAATGGTTGCACACCTATAGACCGGTGCATTACACTGCAGATCAACGCATGACATGAACAAATTATTTCAAGAAACCTTCGGACATTTTCCCCTCGATGTGTGCTACTTAAACAGTCTAGTAATATTATCATTTCTAATCTTGTCTAATTTAGTATGACCACAAATTCATCTTAGCATCTGTATTTCTTCAACATGCTTCTTGTAAATGTGTTTAACTTTCACGACCCAAGAATCACTCTCATAAAGAATTGTTGGTTTTATAACTATTCTAAAAAACTTACCTTTCACTTTGGTAGGCATCTCTCTATCATATAACACCCAGCAACACTGTTTTGTTTCAACTATTCAATTCTGATTCTATTTGTAATATCTTCATCTGTCATTTCATTCACCCAGAAAATTGCCTGCATGGAAAAAAAACACAAATTTCCTATCTTCTTAACCTTGTTCCTTTATTGCTTGAAGCTAATGACGTTTGAATTAGCAATAACATGAAAACGTGCCCCCTTCATCTTTGGGTGCAAGAATTCATCTCATTCAAGAACTTGCTTGGACAGCGTTACAATCTTTCTTCTCCGGTGAAATCTCGCTGCCGCACTAACCACTCATCGGCCATCTTCTTCACCGGCGCCAAAACTCCCTCTGACTATTTCTCTTTCACTTTCTTGGACCCTGACTCTAGGGTTTTTTGTCACCACCGCAGCTCGTCCATCACTGCCACTGCTCCGGCAAAGCACATCTACTCCAGCGACTCTAGAGTTTTCTTTCTCCATAATTCTGGGTTGGGTCTCAAGTTTCAAGGGCAGCAGCAGAACACGGACCGCTTACCTCCACCAGTGCTCCGATGAAGTACCTCCTATCTCCTCTTCAAGTTCCAGGTTCTATCTTCCCAAATTATTCCAGGTTCACATCAGGTTGCCTTCAGTTTTTGGATTTCAGATTTGTTTTCATTGCTATATGCATATCTAGAGTTATATTTCAGATCTAGTTTTCAGATTGGTTCCCTATATTGTCTTCAGATCTATCTTTCATTGTTAATTGTGTAATATTGCACATCTCTATCTCTTGTTCACTTTGCTCTTGGTTTAACTCTGCCCTCTGACTCTTCGTTTCTTGATCCATAGTGCCATATATTTCATAGTTCTTGTGGTTTCTCTGGTGTTAGTATTTTGGGTGTACCCATATTCTAGAGCTAGTTGCTTCTGTTCATTCTGTATAGTATTTCTTGCTTTTCTTCTGTTCTTATTATAGTTAATTAGTCCTAGACTCTCCGCTTGATTCAATAGTTTTAGTAGATTCTTATTTTGCTTACATCTTGTTTAATTTACATCTCCTTTGGTGGCTTTGGTGAACGGTGGTCGAATAGGATCATGTCCAGGGGGCAAGGGGAAGGGATGGTACATGAGTTAAGTGACCTCATCTTGTATCATGTTGGTTAGACCTCATCTTGTATTATGTTGGATAGCTCATCCGTAGCTAGTGTAAACAAGTATGGGCTCAATGACAATCCCTGGTGTAAATCCATAATTACAAGAACTCCTTCGCATTCCCTACTATAGTTCTCAGGCTAGTGAAGACTCTTTCATACATGTCTTTTATGACTTTTATATATATATAATAGGAATTCCTTTCTTCTCCGGCACGACGACACCCACCAAAGAACCTTTCTTTGTACTCTTATCATATAATTTTTCTAGGTCAATGAACACCATGTGCAAATTTTGTCTACGATAAACTTCCATTAATCTCCTCCACAAAAATGTAGCTCTACTGGGCATACACCCAAACTGGTTATCTATTACTCTTGTGGTGTCCCCAAGTCTATGCTCTATCACTCTTTCTCAGAGTTTCATCATATGTCTCGTAAATTTAATGCCATAATAGTTTGCAAAACATTGAATATCACCTTTATTTTAATAAAAATTGGAATCAAGGTACTCTTTCTCCACTAGTACAAAACGGGAAAAAGAGGAAACAACAAAAACTAGTTTGGTATGTAGTATTCATGGACTGTAGTCTGTACGTGTTCATGAACTATACAAGGCCTTCAATCCCATCCAATGATTTTTTGGAACAAAGTAGGAGTTGTTTACAAACTGGCTTATGGAGATTAGAATATCAACAAAAACTATCCTTCAATAGGATCCACAAAAGGAAGTGACAGACAGACTCACAGCTTATATCTATGCTTCCCAATTTTGAACCATCCGAAGATTCAATGAATGCTTACACTGAATAAGCAATATGCATGTAACATCAGAGAAACTAGAAAATAAGCCAAATACCATGGAATAACTGAATGTTTGGACAACATAATATTAACATTAGATTTGATTGGATGAGGAGAAAGTAATCAACCACAATATTCCATAAGTAAAACACCTAAAAAGATGTTTGAACTTTGGAAAGATGGTCGGTTGTCAGAAAAAATTTGTTAGAACTTCCTAAATATTAATGGTGTCATTCTTTTTTGGAGGAATAAATAGATCTTCTCAAATACTGTCAGAGAAGTAAATCTATATACATGTTCCATAATTCATACATGTGATAGATTGAATACAAGTCTTATTTTTATTGGTTTATACATTCATTCCATCAGATGTCCCAGTCAATTATATATCCAGGGCATGGAAATTTCAGTTAGTATATATCAAACTGACAAAATGAAATCCAAGTAACAAGCCCAAAACTAGATTCCCTTGGGAGGTCAAACTTGTTATTCTAATGAAGTACAGTTAGACTTCACATAGGCTAGAAGTGTCCAAGATATAATAAATGCTATATATCTGCCATCAGCAAATTCATTAACTATACAGAAGACCATACTTCTTTCTTCTTTTTTTCGGTGGTGTCAGGGTCCAACTTAGACACACCTCAACTAATTCCACCTGGATGTTACCTCCCACCAGCACAAGTACCGGGTAACTCTACCCACCAAACATGAATCCATACTTTCATGAATAGAAAATAACCTTGGTAGCACAACCAACATGTTGGCACTGATATCTACTTAGAATGGTCTTCCCCAGTAGTCATAGGAGTCCCTTTGACACAATAAAGGTTAAAATGCAAGGGCTCATAGCCAGCTGCAAATCTAACCCTTTGAGTCCATTACCCACAATTAGTCGATTATTTTGACAACAACACAACAATCGTCTCACAAACTCAAATCATATTATATAAGTGGATTAGATAAGCAAGTATAGACCACACCAATAATTGGGACATACCGCACTTAAGTGGGATAAGAAAAACATGGTGAATCCACAGACAATTGTAACAAATAGCTTTTAAACTCTAAGACTTGGATCAAAGCTTCAAAAAAAAAAAAAACTGGCAAAATATATATGTAAGGAGGAAAAATTCAGAAAATATGTAATAGAAATTTGCACTCGTATGACCTTAAAGGCTAGGAATAAAGCAGGCATCAAAAGCCTTGGTCATGCCACAATGTCATATGGTTTATTTAGGAAACATAGCATATAATGGGCTAAGGTTCCATTGTCGAAAAAAAAGGAGTGATTTGAAGATCTCAATACATCTATCTTTTAGCACATGTTAGACATCAAATTTCAAAATTGTTAATAGCCAATCTGACGAGCTTGTAGTGGCACAACAAGCTCGTTGAGCTCATAGAAAAGGAAAGGTATTCTCCACAGCTCCCACGAGCTCAATCATCAATACAAGCTTAGGATTGTAAAATTATGCAACACCATACACAAGGACAAAACTCCTCTACAAATTTGAAACTGAAATCATGGTTTGAAGCCTTAATTTACAGATTCATCTCCTTGTCGTCCTTGACACTTTCTCCAGAAAGTGCAAAGTCTGAGCCAACACTAGGGTGATGCCCAGATGTTAATCTGATTATCTTTCCTAGGCTGGTTTCAGGACATAGGAGGTCCTCGTCCACCACTGCATATGTCTCAGATCACTCAAGCTATTCATCTTCCAACCAACCTCACTCCATCAGCGAACACTTCCTTTTGATGAAAAAATAAGAATCTTTTGAACTCAAAACGAAAAACCAGAAAACTTTAATTAAAACAATATAATATATATATATATATATATATATATGGCTCGCAAGAAACAAGCTTAGTTTGTGCTCTGGATCATTCAATTCATCGAAGTATCTTAAAATTACTTCATGAATAAGCTCAACTTCATTTTCACTTGATTTAACAATATTTGCTTAAGAATGGCCTTTTACCCAGACCACTTATATAGACTAAAAGACTTTACCATTGAATAGTAGCATTACATTGTGGTTAATCAAAGGAAGTTCCGACAAGAGCAGATTCTACAAATTATTCATGTTGGAACTTTAAATGGCTACTGGATTTAGAGAGCAACTTTTAACACTTGTCTTATCTTATTTGTCAAAAATAGTGGTTGTTAGTCCAACTGTGTTTAATGGGGTAAAATGTTGGCCGGTCAAGAACTCACGCGTCCAGAAAATGGAAGTAGCAGAAATGAGGTTGTTGAGATGGATGTGTGGATATACTAGGTGAGATAATACTTCAATGTTCCTATTTTGCTAAGAAGCTATGTTAAGAGTTCTTGGAAATTAAGGTTGAATGAACAAGTCTTAGATCAAGTCGAATTATAAATAAGCAAGAACACACACAGCTATGTACATCATAGATGACACTTGATATGATTCTTCATTAATACTTCATATATCATTACCTTCTATTTTCTAATTTGAACCCTTAAGGAAAAGAAAGCCCCCATATCGGCTAATCATAAGAACAACAACTCTGATTAACACAGAAAAATCAAAGTGCACTTCCATTCAGGCTAGCAAAATTGTGCACACAATGATCTACAGTCTAACCACCAATGGGAAAGAGAAGAAACAAGATGCAAATATACATTCTCATAAGCGATTCAAGAAAAAAATAGGAAAATGAGTAAACAGATTCTGAACACTCTACAATTAGGCTTTTTCAGATGCTCATGTCGAGCATCTGTTGTGATAAATGGTCCAGAGTGCTAACATAAATTTGATGGAATAACTTATTCCCCAAAACACAGCATATTAATCCAAAGATGAAAGTTAAGTAGCCAAAACCTTGACGTCGATAAAAATACTTTTATAAATAAACTATAATACACATAATTTCAAAAAAATAGATAGAAAAGAAAAAATTCGGATGTGAACAAATATAGATGATATGCGAAAAAAACACTCTTTCTTATTGTGGAATCATAAAATACAAGATCAGATGAAGCTGTTAGAAGGCAATATAAAGAGTTACCTGAGTAGATCATTAGCTTTTCCACAGGATACACAATAAAAGGTGCCATTATTGCCCTTGTCTGATTTATCAGTTGTAATACAAGATTTTCTGTGCTTCATGGCACACTCAAGGTGGCATGACATCCCACATGAATCCCCTTGAAAAGGAGGCTCTGAGCTGCAAATCAACCATAGACTAGGGTCCTTGTTGTCATCATAGTTACGGCAAATACAACATGAACACCTTTTGCAAAATGCATCTTGGCAACTTAATTTAGCTCTGCAAGCCAAATTTTTGCAGTACACAACATTGGCTAAACTAACATTAGTATTTGTTGTTGAAGAAGTATTAGCTTCAATAGGAAAACGGCTTGGATGCTCAGCCTTTCTCTGCCTTTTGGAACTCCTCTGGCCACTCTCTGATGAAGGCTGCATTTCAAGATTAGATGTATTTTCATGCTCCAATGATTTCTTCTCAGATACAATTTTCAGTAGGTTTTCTATTATTTTTAATTTTGTCAGTCCAGTATACTTCCTTTCTTTTCCCATCTCTGCACATAATATCTGCAAAATCTCCTGACGGCTCCAAGATTGCAGCATTTCAGGGGCACCGTGTGACTGCTTTGATAATTCATAAACTAGTTCTCTCTTTTCCTCCATACTTAATTTACTGCACTTTGATGGATCAAGTGCAATACCTAGAACAAGAAAGCAGGAAAAACTTCAAACAAACAGGTTTGTAAATTATCATCGGATTAAAATCACTATGGTTAGCAAAGTACATTGGACAAGTCCATAGTAATAAAAACTGGGACATTTCTTTCTTCTCTTTCGTTTAAATCTTGTATTTTAAAATTATTTTTGTAATGTCATCTCATTTTTGAAGGATCTTCAAGCTAATTTTGTTCAATTTTCTTACTGCTTGTGGCTTCCCAGAGTAATGGAACATATTTTAACTGCAACCAGATCACCAGAAAATGTGAAGAAAAGCCATCATGTGTAATCAAATGCAAGTAATAGGAAAAAAAGAGAGATCACTCAATCGATAAACTAAAACTAGTAGATCAGATATATACCTCATATTCATTTTACTCTATTTAGGTCCATCTTGTCCCAAAACTAAATATTTTATCTTTTAAAGCAAATTTGGAGATCTCTAAAATTAGAGATTCTCTATATCTAACACTTGCCACAAAACTGATAAATATATAGCACTAACCAGATATGGGGCATAATATAAGTATAACTACTGCTAAACATTTACCCGAAGTTCCAAATTAGTTGGTATCACCTATATGAGTCATTTGCTTCTACCGTATTCTGCTCTTAGCAAAATTTCGTTTGACTCGAAGAAGTTGAAGGTCGTTTGTTCTTATCCTAAGCTAAGCCCTCATTGATTTCAAAATATTATACATATTTAGAAACAATGTCCCTCCATGTTATTTAAGTGTGCTCCGTGCTCGTTTAACACCTTCAATTATCATAGTGTTGCTTCTATAGATTCAGTGCATTTGGTGGTCTAAGTAGGGTGATCAAACTATGTCAGGCACCCTCCTATTTTATCCCCTACAAATTATATTTGTTTTATGACAAGGGAACCCGCAGCCACTACACGTTGGATGCGCACAAGCTAAACCCTACTCATGTGCTCACAAATCACACATGAGAGGTATACCGCACTAGGCAAGCCCCGTGTGACGAGCTTGACCCAGAATACCAAACCCCTGTTATCGCTAGCAAGGGGTTTCAAACTTGAGACCTCCATTATGGAAGTTCCAAGCCAAACCATTTGAGCCACCCTGAAGGATATCCCCTATGAGTGATATGTGCACTCTCTATCACAGTGATATTCTAAAAAATTTGGATGAGTTCATTTGGAGTTCTCAGTAAACATGATCAAACCATCTAAGAACAACATCCTAGTATATCCTATGTGTGTTCTACTTGTACCTTTTGTTACATGTGATCATTTCTAATATTATATCTATATGACCGAACATCCATCTTATATTTACATTTTTACGGTGCTCCTTTTTGAGGATATAGTAGGGCCTTAAAAGTCCAACATTGAGTCTTATGTAACACCTTGGTCTCACAATTGTCTATCGAACTTGTCTTTCACTTTGTTAGACATCTTCGTATTCAAATCGCACCTTCATACCATTCCTCCATT
Source organism: Solanum tuberosum (assembly GCF_000226075.1). Classification (NCBI taxonomy): domain Eukaryota; kingdom Viridiplantae; phylum Streptophyta; class Magnoliopsida; order Solanales; family Solanaceae; genus Solanum; species Solanum tuberosum. The sequence goes on along the minus strand of NW_006239605.1, from coordinate 85,341 downwards.
TCAATCATCATGTTTGTAGTTTGATTTTTTTAAGAGAATAATTTACATCATGTTTTAGTTTTGATATGTTACACCTTCACTGGTTCACGGCATTCTCCTGACGACTAAACTTATATATTTGAGATGTCTGCATCTTAAATGTCACAATTTGGCCTAATCTCATCTCAACATCATTGTTCTTATAGTACTATACTTATATAGTGCATATATTTTACCCTACTTCTACTTGACTTATAACTCTCGCCTTTTGAGTAAGTATCCAAAATTCCAACTTTTTACTGGCTCACTAGTTCTAATTATAAGCTAAACTATAACCTCAAGCCATATCTCTGGTGTGAAAAAATAAATAAAAGTTCGGATAAGTTGGTACTCAAGAAGGCTTTTATACATGCATTTTTCCAACTTGAGCCAAGGGTCTATCAAAAACAACCTCTCTACCTCACAAAGGTAGAGGTAAGGTTTGTGTACACTCCACCCTCACACCCTCCCGGCTTCCACCCTCCCTAGACCCTACCTTTGGGAACATTGGGTATGTTGTTATTGTTGTAAGTTGGTGCAAATCCAGTTACAGAAAATTCCTCCATATCTACTCTCATTGTTTTAACACTTGTCAAAGATCCATTGATTATAAGTCTTTCCCATCTATACATTTTATGTGAAATCATTATTTCATAAGCACTCTCTAAAAGACTTTCATGGCCTTCTAATCATATGTTTTCTCTATACCGATGACAATATGTTGGAGATTGTTCATTTCCCTATAAATTTTTCAACAATCTTCTCACCAAAAGAGTATCATCTTCCCACAAAAACTGAATAACAAAATCCTTTTTCTGCACGGGTAACTGCCTAAGAGGAAGAAAAAAAATCAGAAAGATCATTTGTACAAGTATAGAAAAGAAAAAAAGCACAGAAAAGGTAAATTCTTTAGCTATTTCTAGTTTGACTTCACATAATAGTAGCACTCAATTTCCATGATTAATTCCATACTGATCATATAATATGATTGTGTCATCATAAGGTAGTAATCACCTCCATAATTCAACTGTCCTCATAGGTGATCCTCCTTTTCTAAATTGTAAAATGTGAAGAATCACAACACAGTAGGCAAAGAAAAAAATGGCATAGTTGTCATCTTCCAAATATAATAATAACTAATACATACCCCAGAAGAGTAGGTAAGTAGGTAACCACCAACCCTAACACCCATTTCAGTAAACCAAACAAAATAAAAATCACAATGTGAGAAAGAATAAAAAACTAATTTTTTTAATACGTATGAAACAGTAACTAAATTTCATTTCATACTATGATATGCAAGAGATAATAAAAATTAATTATATAAAAAAGAAAATAAAAAGAGATGGGATCAACACCATTTCGTTATCAATAACACATTAGCAGAATAGAAAATAAACAGATCAGAAAATTTAACAGTTACTTCCTGTATCCCAATTCATTTTTTCTTAATTTGATCAATTATTGAAACTTGATTTGACTTTGTGTGACAAACCAAATAATACTCCTGTGAAATTGTATGATTCACCATTATTACCTTCAAAGGAAGAAGCATCCATGGCTGCAGGTCCAAAACAAACCAACCTTGCAGCTTAGCACCTGAAACAGCACAGATGTGATAATTTTGACCAAATATTGAACAAACAGAAGATAGATATACACAAAAACGTATTGCTCATCAGTTTCATGTAGCGTTAAAGAAAGAAAATGGAGAAACGAAATACCAGAAAAAGGAGATTGGAATTGGGGTCAGAATCGAGGAATCCATGAAGAGAGATGGGGTCTTCAACGTGGGCTTTTCGGTACCCGAAGCAGTAGTGATAGAGAGAGGTAGTGGTGTCATCTAGTGGTTGGTTACAAGAGGTGCAGATTTGGAGGACTAAAATTAATATTATATTTATGATAATAATAATAATAATAATAATATGGGCTAGTAATTACGATACGTAAGCCACGAACTATAGGACAAATTTTAAAAAAAGATGCTCTTAAGTGATCGGAGAAAAAAAAATGATCTCCATGACTATAAAGATAGAATGTAGATATAAAGTAGCACATGTTGTAAATAATATTTGTAGTTGTGGACGATCATTATTCCTTTTTGTTGAGTAGTGATAATATTCATATCTTCATTATTTTTTTTATTGATTATGTATAATTGGCATATGTGAAAAGCTTGATTAATTTATGATATTTTGTTTGAAAAATATTCATTTATGTCATTATTTTTTAATTTAAATTTTGCAAAATCATTTTTAATTTCAGCAAAATCTCAAACAACTTTTTCATTGGAGTTTTAGATCAAATGTACTCTTTTTGTTTCTTTTTTCTCAAGAACACATGAAGAACGGCAAGAACTCTCAAATTTCCAATTTCTTCAATTATTCACGAGATCATCTCAAATTTCAAGAGTAGCTTCTCTCTGAGTTAGATACCAAAACTTAATATCTTTTGAGGTCGAATTCAATCTAACTCAACAAGATCTACTTGAAATTTCTTCAAAGTTTTAAAACTAGAATATCCTTTAATGGTAGAGTTTTCTCCACAACTTGAAATCACTTGAAATTTTGATTATAGACTAAAAGAACACCAGTAAGCAAAGATCTAGTGTCAAAAATAACAATAAAACACGAATCAAAGTCATTTAAAAAAAATATTTTTCTAATAAGGACGATTTTTTTTAACTCCACAAATGATTTTTGAATTTTGGCTTTTTAACAAAAAATAAATAAAAATTAATGATGTAACTGAGTTATAATTGGTCACGTGTAAAAAAATGATTTTGCAAAATCGGAGTTATAAAATAATGGCATAAATGATACTACTAAAAAATTGTCAAAAAACGACGGCCAAAAGCGACGGACTGCGTCGCTTTTTTGGTCAAAATCGACGGAAAAATGACGCAGTCACCTCCGTCGCTTTTTAAAAAGCGACGGACTGCGTTGCTAAAAAGCGACAAACAGCGTCGCTTTTATTAAAGCGATGGACTACGTCGCATTTCAAAAAGCGACGGACGGCGTCGCTTTTCAAAAAGTGACGGACTACGTCTCTTTTTTACTTTGTTTTTTTTTTTTTTTTAAAAAAAGCGACGGACTCCGTCGTTTTATTTTTATTTTCATTTTTTTTATTTCTAAAAGGCGACGTAGTCCATCGCTTTTGTGAAAATTTTATTTTTGAAAATCCCATAAAAGCGACAGACTAAACCACACTATCCGTCGCTTTTTCTGCAATATATTTGACAGTAGCAGCTCGCAGCTTCTGCTGCCCACCTGCAAATGCAATTCAATTCAATTCAATTCTACACTATTCAGCCCAATCAAACACACACAATTATAAACAATCTAAACAAAACATAAAACAACAAACTTAAAATAACATTCAAAAGTATCTAAATCATAAATTAAAGACTTATAAAGTCTTTTAAAATTCGTTTCAAAATTTTAAAAAGTTCATAAATGTCCAGAGATCTA
>NW_006239605.1:80168-81662 GCF_000226075.1 Solanum tuberosum | reverse complement strand
AGAGCCTAGACCATAGACTCTACCCTTGTGTGTCCCCCCTACCGCTTTTTCTTTCCAAATCTGAATGGACAGTTCAGGTGTCAATTGAACTGAACTATCTAGATTCTCAGCGACGTACTGATGAAAGTCATTCTGCACATTAAATATGAAAATTGACATCAATATATATACATATCATAAATATATTCACTATTAATATATATTATTCATATTAAATAACTTACAAATGTTCGTTCGGCCCTTTCCTCCTCCCACATATTCGGATCTGACTCATTTTCTTTCTTCCTGACATGAGTCTTACTTGAAAACCTCTGGTTCAATGGGAGTTGACGTCCCAAATTCTTTTTTTCTATAAATAAAACTAAAATTTATAACGATATATATGTATCAACTAATTATTTATTTAAAAAGTTTTGAATTAGAACTTACCATCTCTCGTGCAATTGTTCCAACCGTCTTTGCACCTCCGGTGTGCAACGAGCCACCTTTAAGACTGCCTCTAGCCATTTTGGCTTGATCTGATATTGCCTTAAACTTGTTTGTGTTTCAATACTGACCCAATTCATCAAAAACACGAGGCAACATCCAACCGGGACGTTCACCACTATCCCGAACGTTCTTTAGCCAGCTAGATAGTCTAGCGGATGCCTTCCTCTCAAATGTGGTCCCAATGACCAAATTGTACCTCGACTCCCAAGTACACATAGTCTGAAAAAAAATTGAATAACGTTAATTAAATCGATAGTAAAAAAAGTAAAGTATACTAAACTTAACTAAAAATATATACCTTAAAGTTATTAAACATCGTCTGGCGTATACTGTTTGGAATCTCGCTCCAAGAGTGATAAGCTTGTGTATAGAGTCTTCTAACACAATCTTTTAAAGCCCGAGCAGCATCCTTTGCAGGATGCCACCTGCAAAACACATAATAAATATGTTAGTTCATGAATAATATATTAAAGTATAAGAAATAAATAAAATAAACTAACAAATAGATAACAAAACAAACTTACGATGATCCATCCGGCTCAATCATGACTCTATTAAGTCTGTCCTTCTGACCAGGAGCTAGAGCAGACATCGTATCATGTGGTGTAGCACTAGGTGTAGTTGTAGAGGAGGGTGATACATCAGGATGCACAAAACGTTGAGTCAATGGAGGCGTACCGACCATAGCATCTGACTGCTCGCTACTAGAATCTTCAAGCCTCATGGCAGATAACTGAGGAGATGTACCTGTGGGAGATGGAGTACCTGTGGGAGATGGAGTACTTGCCGATAAGGGTCGTGCTCGATGAATACCCTATAAAGGTAGGTCCTCGTAGCGTCGTGAAGGCAATGCCTATGAATAGAGGAAACACCGGCTGGTCGATGATAATTAGGACAATATTGTCGAGGATCTGCCGTACCAAACGGAACAACAAATAAATGAGCATCACGCTTGATGCGCTCTGGCGCAGAAGAAATAGATCCTGCAATATCCTCAAGATCTAT
>NW_006239605.1:77568-79206 GCF_000226075.1 Solanum tuberosum | reverse complement strand
ACCGCTATTATTTGTTTTCTTGTTCCTAGATACTTCTTCAGTTTGAAACTTAAAACCATTGACACAATACTTATTCATTGTCAGTACTTGAGATTCAGGTCCAAGTGCTACTTCTTTCACTAATTGCAAATGTTGGACACTTGAGTATTCATCGTAAACCTACGTGATTGTTATTTCAAGTAATATAATTTAGTATAACATGAATATATTATTAAATACTTAGTGATTGCACACTTACATAGTTCCTCAGCCATTTGGAAAATTCTGTATAGATGGTTTCATTACCCCATGTGTTTATGAACAAGCTGATCATTTTACATTCAAGTATTTCGTTAGTTAATGATCACTTATTAGTATGTAATTTAATAACATATTTTTAACACTTACTTGACGTATGGTTGAATCTCTGGACAATTAAGCAAAATATGTGTCACAGCTGATTGCATTTCCATATCAGTGAAGCCTCGCTTTCCACGCTTTTTAGATCCTCGATCATTTTGATTAAAAATTGATATCGGTGGAAATAAAGGATCAATATCGTCTTCATCATTGCGATTGGGCCTGTTTCTCCTATATGACACATCATTACCAAAGTAGTAAGAATAAAAATCACCATTTTCTCTCCCAATATGACCTTGAACAAATGATCCTTCGATCCTTCCCCGTTGCTTAATCGTTTGCTTCGAACTACCAATTTTTATGCATGTATATATGTATATATATATGTATATATATAAAAGACTTGGCGAATATATATAACTTAGTGAATATTTGAAATGGATACCTCTCAAATGGATACATTCATCTTGTTTGAACCGGACCTCCGAAGCGGGCCTCTTGTACAAGGTGAATTGGAAGATGCTCCATCACATCAAAGAAGCCACATGGAAATATCTTCTCCAACTTAGTAGTAGTAACAAGAATATTTTCCTCCATCCTGTCTAAACTACTCTCCAACAACTTTCCAGAACACAAATCTTTTAAAAAAAGACTTATCTCTGTGATTGGTTTCCATATCCTTTCGGGTAGATGGCTAAAAGCGATAGGATTAAAGTTTCCATGAACACATGACAATCATGACTTTTCATACCTATCAATTTTCCTTCATTCATATCTGCCCGCTTTCCTAAATTTGAAGCATAGCCCTCCGGCATCCTCAAATTTTTTACCCATTCAATAATTTCACGTTTCTCATCCAATGTGAATGAAAAGCTGGCTTTGGGCTTAACTATTTTGCCATTCTGTAATTCCTGTAGCCATAACTCTTTTCTCCAACAATATTCCTTTATGTCCATTCTAGCTTTTAGATTGTCTTTTGTCTTACCCTTAACATCCATCACTGTGTTAAACAAATTGTCAAAATAATTTTTTTTCAATGTGCATCAATCAAGATTATGTCGTAGCAGATTGTCCTTCCAAAACGACAACTTTCAAAATATGCTTTGTTTGGTCCAATTATGTTCAACACCATATCCAGGAAGTCTAAAAGGTGAAACTTCTGTAACTTTAGGTAATTGAGAAACTCTCTCCCAAATTTGATGCCCTATGAGTAATGGACCTTATTTTTTCTAAATGCATTTTTCATCTTTCTAAACTCATGGTCCATTGGCAAGAACTGGCGATGACAATCAAACCATG
>NW_006239605.1:70673-71272 GCF_000226075.1 Solanum tuberosum | reverse complement strand
TTTACTAACTAGTCCTAAAATCAAATCCAAAAAAATCCCAATTCAACCTCAAATTACATATTCTCAAGTTTAAACTAGTCCTAAAATACAAAAATGCTAATTCTTCACTAACTAACAATGCCCAATTTTTTTTTAAAAACCCTAAAATAAAAATCTTCAATTATCTATACCTAACTAACAATAATCAAATCAAAGTAACAATTGAATAACACCATTACTTTCACAACTCTTCATCCTCAATCTTCTCCAACTGTTGCAATTTCAAGGTTATTTCTCTGTTTTGATTTCTTAGGCCTTGGCATTGGGTCAACACCTTTGATAAGTATAGTAAAAGATGTGCTCAATAACATCAAGCAACAAAAGGACATCGAAGATGGCACTAAAGGTAGTAAAAGAAGTCCTTTTACAACCCAACAAACAAAAACAACAATATACTAACAAACAATCAATTATAATCACTAGAATTGAAAAAAAAAACTAAAATGTAACCCTACCTGTTGACTGCTACAGCAACGGCGACGGACCAGCAACGGCAACGGACAAGGGAAGCGACGGCGGCGGCGACGGGATCTAGGGATTGATATATATATATATATATA
>NW_006239605.1:35318-70305 GCF_000226075.1 Solanum tuberosum | reverse complement strand
GCGTTTCTATATATATTTAATAAATAATTATTAATTATATATATATTTAGCGCAAAAATCCGCGAAAAAAAGCGACGGACTAAGAGATGCCATCCGTTGCTTTTTGTAAAAAAATTTAAAAAATAATTATTTTTATTAAAAAGCGACGGACAGTGTGGCAAAAGGCATCGCTTTTTGGAGCGACGCCGTCCGTCGCTTTTCTGTCCTTCGTTTTTAAGCAGTTTTTTAGTAGTGTGAGTCTTTTCTCAAATTACAAACTTTTAACCAGATGACATAAATGAGTCTTTCACAAAGTTCAATGACATATTTAAGTCTTTTCACAAAGTTCAATGACACATTTAAGTCTATTCCCTTGATAATTTCATATTTTTTTCACCTTTTGAAATATTAATGTTATATTTACAATACCTTTGATGTTCCTCACTATAATCATATATAGAGGTATTGTTAAGGATGTTTGATACACTTGAAAGAAAAAAGAAAGATATTTATATTATTTTTCTTGTTTTTTTATTGTTATTCTTGTTCTTGATTTTACAACACGTGATCAACACAATTCTAATTTTGCTCAAAGTTCATTTTTCTACTCCTTTCATCGGCAATATATGATTAAATGCAACTTGTTTGTATAAAATTTAGTTGTAGTTCTATATGAGCTTATCGTCTTAAGCCTTGATCTGTCACTTTTAATTATTTTAATCCTAACATGATTTGTTTGTGTGCAACACTTCATCTAACTTATCATATGCAATTATAAAATTTAATTTTGAAGATATTAGGCAGTAACATTATAATTTGATGAAAATTTTTATTTCATATTTTGTCCCTATTTTCAATTAATCGTTGGGTTGGTATTTCGATTAGATTAAAGCTACTTTTATATAATACTCTACTTGTTACTATTTCGAACTTATTGATTTTTTACGATAACTTTTATTATGCTGAATTTGTCAAAATTTAAATTAGTGGCACTTGATATTTTTGAGAAAAAATATACTTAGTAGGGGCTTTCGCTACTAAAACTCACCTACATGTTAAAGGTCTTGCTATACTATTACTCATGGATAATGCAACGTCAAGTCAAGATAAAGTGAAGACTATAATTATCATTCGTCATCATATGGATGAAAGATTGAAGGTTGAATACCTGACAATGAAAGATTCACTTGAATTATGGATTGATTTGAAGGAAAGATATGACCATCTTAAGAAAATTAAATTGTCAAAGGCTCGTTACAAGTGGATTCACTTTCAATTACATGATTTTAAAATTATATATGATTATAACTATGTTGTATATAAAATTACTTCACAGTTGAAATTATGTTGGAATGACATAAAAGATGATAATATGTTAAAAAGACTCTTAGTATTTTCATGCCTCAAATATGATATTACAACAACAATATCGTTAAGGAGAATTTAATTATTTTTTTTAATTTGATCTCATGTCTTCTTGTGGTTAAGCAATATGATATTATTTTTATTTAAAAAAATCATGAAAATTATCTCACTGAAACTGCTTCATTACCAAAAGCAAACAAAGTAGAAGTACATGACCAGTCTAAAAGAAGATAAAATAAAATTTAAGATAATAATAATAATATATGTGAGCGTGACAATGATAATAAAAAAGATATAACAATCGTTCAGGCGATAGTCACAATAAAATGGAAAACGATATACATTCTCAAAAAAATCCTTCATGAGATAATTGTCATCATTGTAGCATGAAAGGTCAATGAAAGAATGAATACCTGGCGCTTAAACATTTTGCTAAGCTTTAACAAAATTTGTTCAAAACTTTTTTTGATATCTTTTCTTCTAATATCTGAGTGAAGTCATACTTCACTCAGTAAAATGAAGCTAAAGTAGAGCCTTCACAAAATTATGATGATATTATTGAAGTGAATTTAGCTTTAAAAGATGACGATTTTGTTGACCTTGGTGATATTACTCATTTGAAAGTTGAAGGCTTCTTCGAAGATCAAAATTAAAGTTTGATCATTTTATTAGGAAAATTAACTACGTTGTTATTATATTTATATATTTTTAATTGTTTATGTTGCTTTTTTTTAAAAAAATACTTGGCTTTTCTTGAAATGTTATTAGTTTTTATGTATTTCTTATTATATACTTTTAGTTTTAATTCACGAAGATAAATAAAAAAATAGTCTTCAATTAAATATAAGATGGATAAGGGAGATATACTCCTTTTTGATAGTGCTACAATTCACACTATATTAAGAAAACAATATTCTCTAATTTTAAAGGACATATGTCAACACAATACCTGCTAGTAAAAAAAATGATTAAGAGTTCTAAAAGAGAGGTTGCATTACTACTTGAGAGAACTATTGATTATTAGCAACACATTGTATTGAATCAAGTTTCAAAAAAAAGATTGTTAAATTTCAAGGATTCACCAAAATGGTGATCATGTTGAAACTACTAATGAAGGAAAGATTGAATATCTTAATATTGCTACAGTAAAAATGAGAGGGAAAATTATGCATGAAAAATTACATATACTTTCTTTTAGGTTATGACATACAAGTATTGATATGATTGAGTTGCATGACATAAGAAACAAAAGATTTACTTATCTTAATGAAATTATCATTTGACATGATTGGTTGGATCATATCAACTTTAAAATGATGCACAAAATTATTGAAAATTCGCATGGGAACACTTTGAAGAATCATAACATTCTTCAATCAAAGAAATTCTCTTATGTTGCTTGTTGATGAGTTGATATTTTACCGACTCATTGGACTCGAATTATTGAATTATTGTCATATTTTTATGTTAATTGAGGGTATATGAGGCGCTAGTTCTCTTGTATGTAGACATTACTTGAAAAACAAAGTTTGATATACTTAAAGATAAAAAAAATCATCAAATTACACTGATGAAGTAACTGGCTTCCCGCGGGAACCAACAAGCGTCTCACCGGCTAAATGATGGCTTGAAAGGAGCAAAGCTACCTCAATACCAGTGCTCCAATTGGCATGGTAGAATGTTTGATCACGACTTGTCAATCCTAACGCAGATGGTCTTGTGAGAACTGAAGGTTGACGTGGAGAAGCGACTGGCGCTCCACAATCCTGGATCAACATTTCACAGTCCAACACAAGTTCAAAGATGGAAGTTGAAGGATAAAAATGCAATTATGAAATTTAGTGCCTCATTTGGAAGGTCCAATGATAGGTTGGGGATTTATGTGATTATATACCTTTTTCTTCTTCCGAATTAGAGATAGCAGAGAGAGTTCTTTATTTGGTAGAAAAATTATCTATAGAGTATAATGAAGGACTTTTTAACTTATAGAGAAAGAAACCTCAAGTTTGTATCATTCCAAGCTCGGATTTCAAGTTTGTTAATTACATTAACTTGAAATAGAGATTTCCTATATAAATATTGTCTCTATTTCTTCTTTTATGAGTAGCTAAATCCTTATCTAGGAGTGTGTGTGCTTGATGGGGGTGTAAAACCCCTAATAGGTATTGATTAATCAATTCTAAAATTGATTGTATTACATGGATCTATTGTTGTCTGGAAGTTTTAATCTAAAAAACAGTGGTTGCAAATATTGATTGAGCTCTCTTACACCATTTTTGCTTGACAAAGCACAATGGAGTTGTGTAAGACTCAATAGTGAGGACTTGCTGAAGTTTACTCTATGGATTTGATCAATGAATGGGATAATCCGAGTCATTTCTCATTTAATGATATGAACTAGGGATAGTCTATATACTCAAACAATGTTTTGAAGTTCGAGAGAATCCAAGGGACATACATTTGATAGTTCGGGAGAATATCAAATGTAGCCTAGACTGAACATTATTCATGTATCAACCGATTTTATTGTGATTATTCTTTGCTTATTTGAATTGAAACCTTAATTGTTATGCATACACTCCTAGTCCTTTCCAAACTTGATAAATCATATTTGTGTTGATTTCTCATTTTGTTACTTGATATTAGTGAAATAAATATTGAGAATTCAATTTGCTAATTGCTTCAAGTGGTGAAATCAATTTAAGGTAATCTTAGTTTTCAATTCTTGTGGTTCGATCCCAACCTCTAAAGTTGGGTATTATTTTGCATATGACCATCTATGCCCTGAATAATGGGACATAGTTGACCGTTTATTAGGTGCTACCTCTATGGGTACATTGGATCGGGAGTGAGGATTAATATTTGAAAAAGCTCAACAAAGTGCTCGGGATTCATTAGAAACCTCGTGGGCACAAAAAAAATATGCTACCCCACTAATTTTGACATTCTAGACACAATAGAACTGTCAAAAATTCCATCCGAGGTCGTCTTGACAAAATGTGGGTCTCATACTCAAGCTCTATTTTAAGCAAAAACCACAAGGTAGCTCGTAATAAGCCTAGAGGCCTCGGTACCTGCACGAAAGGTCCTCCTAGACCAAACTCAACGTTCTATAGCTAACGAAACCTACATAATTTCATTTTGAGGAGGTCTTCCTACACTTTTAACCTAAGTCAACCATTCAAGTTGCAAATGCTCATATAATGACCCTCCAAGTAATTTCCGTGTTTATGCCTTATGTTCGTCGTTTATAATATTTCTATAGCGACCCCAAGTTATTCATGACTTGCTGGGACTGACAGTTCGGTCACATGGTCATTCATTAGGTTTTTGTGGAAGTTTCTCTGTTTTGGAGCTTTAAACCTTGAACGGTTACTTTTGATCAAAATCTTAAGAAGATAACCTTAGAATCATATTCTAACAATTACATCAGATTCGGAAGGGTCATTTTAGGCTAGCTAGTAGCATGGTCAACATAAATCCCGAGGCTTTCATTGTGAGTCTGTGTGATTAGGCATTTTAACTCTCAAGTTAAGGCCTAAGTTTGACTTTAGTTAGGGTAAAAATGCCCAAATTAGAATTTCGTTAGCGCAATTAGCTTCAGAATATTGAGTTTAGTATAAAATGATCCTTCGCTTGAATCTTGAGGCTTCAAGACCAATTCTGAGCCCTTTGTAGATTTCAACTTAAAATATAGTTTGGGGGTGGGACCCACTTCTTATCAAGATGACCTCCTATGAAAATTTTGTATACTCTATTTAGTCTGTAATAATGAATTTGGTAGGTTTGCGTATCCCGTTTGTTTGTACGGAGTTTCAAACAAATTCAGAACGCCTCGTTGGGGATTCGAAAACTTGCCAAACCAGCTAATATGCATTAGCTGGTGCAGACCAAAATTGGTATTTGCGGACCTTGATTCACGATTGCGGAGACCAAAATATTGGTCACCGCATTCGTAGAGTCCAAGTTGCATTTGCAATGGCTTAGGCCCTTAACCCTTCGCGTTCGTAGGGGATCGACCGTGATCGCAGACCCCTGGTTTCTTTTGCCTTTGCATCCGTGGGCTCCTTGCCGCGTTTGCGAAGGGAAACTTTCTTGTGCATCACGATCGCAAGCCCTCTAGTCCGCGTTCACAAAGGTCTTTTTCGTCTAGTAGACCAGACGTGATCTGCTTGAAGTATATATATATATATATATATATATATATATATATATATATATATATATATATATATATATATATATATATATATACAAAAATCCATTTCTCCTTCGATATAGCTCAAAATTGAGTGATTCAAAGTTTTGTGTGACCGGAATTATTGAGGCTACATTGTGGAGTGATTGGAAGTTATTGGTAAACCTCCGTTTGAGGTGAATTTGTGTTTTATCTGGATATTTTGTTCTTTATTTGAGCTAAATTGTGGAATTCGCCGCATGAGTTAATTGTTCGCTGTTTCGAGCCCCTAATTGTGTCCTATTTTGGGACACAGTTTGGAGTACTGTTTAGAACCTTTTGACGGAGTCATTTCGAAAAATTCCGACGCAAGTCCCATAATTCTTGTTTGACTTTGAAATTTTTTTATCTCCATTTTATGCGTTCTTTGTATCTAAATGACTGTATTGACGTTGTGATCCTATTTTTTTTTATAGTGGTGGCAGCGTTTGGAGGCCGTTCAAAAAGGAAACATTTCGGCCTTGTGATTCAGATGCGCGCACGGTCAGCCTACGGATAGGCTATGACTTTCTTTCTATTATATTGAGTTTAAATGCATGTTTAATAGAATGATTTGGGGTCGGGTACCTAGTTACTCTTATTTCTTTACTGGATACCATGTTTTAGGATTGATCGACATTATTTCGAGTGTAGTACTATGATAGACGGGGACTGTGTGTGATTCCATGATATTGTGAATTGATTGGTTGATTGTTAATTATTATATTGACATTTGAGCATGTGTGGCCTTAGTCTAGGATTAGGCTAGTGTTGCCTTAGACTTGCGATCCTTGTGTCCTGTTAGCCTTGTTTCTTCTCAAACATCGTTTCAGACGGATTAGATCCATGTAGATTGGAGTAGCAAACTTAAGTCTGATAGGATGAGCCTTAGTTTAGGCATTTTTGTGACTTTATTGATATTCTATTTTCTCTCCTTATTTCTGCGGCTCTGATGCATTATCGAAGGTTTTATGCTTTTGTGTCGACCTGGGATTGGAGTGTTTTAGGCTTGGAAACTTTTTGTGATTCCTTATGAGTGAATGTCGTTCCATGGTGGCTTAGTATTGACATTTGAGATCTTCTTCGGAGTTGACACGCTCTCGGGTCACTCTTACTAACTGAGCGGCTTATGCCCTTGGGAGTGAACTGGCTAACTGGGTGGCCTTGATATATTGAGATCCTCTTCAGAGTCAACTGATCCTTGAGTCACTCTTTCTAGCAAGGCTGGGAGTGGACTGGCTGGCTGGACGGCCTAAACTGACTTGTCACTCTTACTCACTAGGCTAGGAGTTGACTAGACTAGTGGGTACTTGGGATGGGAGCCCGACTTTCGTCCTCGGGTTTGGATTCATGTTACTCATATCTCAGTATACTGAGTTATTTTTTGTACATGTTGGCATTTCATCGAACAGGTTGTGAACAACCTATTGTCATGCCATTTCCACACGAATTCCCCATGTCCACAACTCACCAATCTTCAAGAAACAAAAGAAAAGGAGTGAATTCAACATACCTTGAGGAAAAAGAACGATTAGAAGGAGAGAACTCTTGCCACAAATGATCAAAGCGAATTGATTTTTTAGAGGTGGAAGAATTTGGGACGGTTTGGGAGTTTGGAACTATTAAAATGAAATCAAAAGACTGTTGTCTTTTTAACTCAAGCAAGTAATCATGGACGCGAACCGCTCCTTGCGATCGCAACATTAGCTTTTTTACCTTTCGCAAATGCGGCATTTGGTTCTCGCGATTACAGTACTTGAGATTGTATACATCACGATCGCGGCCATTGGCTCTCGCGATTGTGATGAACAACTTGTTTACAAACCTGTTGAAGCTACTGTCAATTTGGGCGATGGCAAGGTCAATTGGGCGATCCACTCAATTACTTTGGCAAACCTGAACGTGTCAAAAGTGTTTCAACTCTTATTTTGAAGGTGGTTTCACCCGAAATTTCAATCCTAATCAGTTTTGTACTTCTAAATATGTCAAAACAACCACCACAAACTTTGCAACTATGAGGGTTACTCAAAACGAAAATTTTAAGCTATTCTAAAACTCAAAATTTTGAAATTAAACTAAAAACTAAATTTATTTGGATACTGATGGGTTTTCTTTTTTTAAAATTAAATTTGGACGCATTGTCCATGTTATTAATTAATTAAAATGGGCCAACATCCATAGTACTAATAGGATCCTGGTCGGCCCAAAAGTGACCAGACCAGGTGATTAAAACCAAGATCCTACAATAAGGTTTCCTAAATGAACTTATCACTTTACCTCTTCCTACACCTACTCTTTCTCTTCCTTGTTTTTCTAGCTGCTGAAGATGTTCTTCAAATCTGCCTGTAGTGCCAACTGCAAGCTCCTTCTTCTTTGGGTGATTAACGTAATTCCTCCTTCTCTTTTTATTATTGATATTATTATCAGCTGTCAAAGATTTGTAACTCATCTTTTCTGTTGATCTCTGACCTATTCTTCTCCACTGATTTCTTATGCCTTGTAGGTGTACTGTCCAGATTGAATGCCGAAGTTCTTGACGAACTTTAATGAAAGTATAGGCCTTGCATTCCAACATTGCAGATCCATGTAAGTTTGTCACTTTCTCCTCCATTTTATTTTTCCTCATCAAACCCCTGAACCCCTCCATTTTGTGTTGAAGACGAACATGATGAGATGCTTCATCCTTATGGTCTCCTTCCTGGATGCTTGTAATGAACCCAGATTTTTCCCCTTGTCTCTTGACTTTTGCTGGGCCCTATAATCCTTTTTGCTGGTTGTCATCTCTTAGGATTAAATTTAGTACTTGTACAACTCTTTTGCTCCTTACATACCTCTTATTTAAATTGTACATATCAAAGCTGTAGAACAATGTATTGCCTTTCCTGTACCTAATCATTCTGAACATTATTATTGCTGATGATTCTCCTTATTTTAATTCTCAATGTTGGAATTTGCTGTTTATCTATATTCAATTTCCTTTTCCCCATGTTTGGTAGATGATTGAAGTTCTAGTATTCCTGTTTATCTTCTTTGTTTATTGTTGTATTTGCTATGTAATCTGCCAGCTGATTTGCCTCTCTGAAAATATGTTTAACATGTACGTTGAGTTGTATAACTATGTCATGTATGTCCTCTATCATCTCCATTATTTCCTAAGGTATCCTTCAATTCCTAGTAATCATGTTTTTGGCCATAAGAGAATCTGTTTCCAGCTGTATTTGGTTAAAACCTTTCCTTTTGCGAAAATTCAAAGCTTCCCAAATTGCTCTCACATCTACTTCCATATTGGTAGTAACTCATTTATCTTATGTTGCCGCATATAGAAGATCTTCAACACTATTCTTGATGCAAAAACCATACGCACTATGTCCTGGATTTCCTTTGCTTACTCCATCCGTATTGCAAGTCATCCACCCTTCTCTTGGTAGCTTCCATCTTACTAGAAAATGATGAAGAGTTGGCTTGTAGTTCTGCAAAATGTTAACCATTTCTGGCCAGAGACCTGTTGTCCTTTTAATCCATGGGAATTTTATCCTTATTAATTGATGTATTGTCAATTGGCATTGATGATTTATCCATTGATAAGATGTTTCCTTCCCATGTCTTATATCATTCCTTATTTTCCATAACTCCTACATAATGATCGCTGGAACTGCCTACAGAATCTGATCCAATTTATTTGATATTTTGCGCTCCTACCATCTATAAATGAGTTGTTGAAGGTTCAACCCATTTATATTGATACCTACACAAGTAGCAAACTGCTTCCATATCTTTTGGGTTATGGGAGCTGTTAGAAATAAATGTGACATGGTTTATAGCTCTCCTTTCTCGCAACAGTAACATTTGGATACACATGAATTTTCATCCTTTTGAGATTATCATCAGTGGCAATTCTTCTCCTCCACACTCTCCATAAGAAAAATCCAATTTTCCAAGGAAGACCTTTCACCCATATGTACTTGTTCCATTCATTCTCCTCCCTTCTGCTCCTCGTATTCTGGAAGGCTGATTTGACTGTGAAAATTCCTTTCCCATCCTCTATCCACCAAGCCTTGTCCGTATTGTCCTCACAAATATTGTCTCGTATATTTGTTGTTATGTGCTGCACCATTTCCTCCAATACAAAATCCTTCAGCTTACAAACATTCCAAGAGCCATTTATTATGAATTCCTTCACTTCCAACTCTTCTTCTTGTGCCAATTCTCCTTCTGTGTAAAACAAAGCACCTTGTCTAGTCTAATTATCGAACCAAAAGCTGGAATTTCCAGCTTTTAATTGCCACCATATATCATGTTCCACTTCTTCTCTGACACTGATCATTTTCCTCCAAACATGTGATGCTCCTGAGCTTTTTTACCAACAATGGATGCATTTTCTTGCAATATTTGTTCCACATGTATGTCGCCCACAAAGAGTTTGTGGAAACTCTAAAGTTCCACCAAAGTTTAGCAAACAAGGCTTTATTAATATCATGTAATGATCTAAATCCAATTCCCTCTTCCTCCTTCGGAAAACACAGACCCCTCCATGCCACCCAATGTTTTCCTTTAATACCTCTTACATTCCCCCAAAAGAATTTTGCAAATATTTGATGTATTTGCTCTATCACTTTCTTTGGTGGGTTCATTGCCGACAACATATAAATTGGCATTGACTGGAGTACATTATTCACAAGCACATGTTTTCCTCCAAACGATATGAATTTGTTATGCCAGGACAGGATTCTTCTCAGGATACCGATGGGTTGCCTCCCGTTAAGCACACAATTTAACATCGCGATGCGATGCCGGGTACATCACCCTTTGTGTTTCCACTTTAAGTCAATAAACCTTCTTCCTGACTTTAGATCAATTTCTCTCTGAAGAGTATGGGGAGTACATGAGAGCATCAAGAGTTTCACTCGATCTCTCCACTTCGAAGACTTGAATTTCTTACCCAACTTCAAATCATTTATACAATTTGGAGCATTGGGCAAGAGTATGAATCTCACTAGGCCATTTGAACATTAACTTTTGTAATCATTGGCCCCCAAGTGAGTGATTCCGACATCTTGGAATGTTATTGGCTTGGTCTGGTTGCATACATCCAACTTCTCATTAATGATCATCTCAAATCATTCTTCCTCAAAACAAGGACATGGGCTATCCTCATAGAACTTACAACCCAGAAGTCATAGAAGCAAATAAAAAAGAAAGTAAAGACAACTATTCACAATTTAGATAGAAACAAGTAAACTATAAATCCTAAATCAATTTAATACGTCTAATTGTTCCCTGACAGTGGCACCATTTTTAATAGCGATCAAATTACCCTCAAAATGAGTTAAAGAGTAAGCAATCATTAGCAATATAAATACCCAACAAAAGAGTTGGGGTCGAATCCCATAATGAACAACTTTTCGACAATTGAAAAGACTAAGAATTACAAGCTACTAGTTTGAATCTAAGCTTAATATAACACAATTATCAAAATAAGATTGGTTACATAACAAATTAAGATTGGGAAAAGATCTAATCAAACAAGGGATAATTTAGAATAGGGATAAACGATCCATTGCAAGTAAACACATGCTAATTCAACATACGTAAGGTAGGTCATCTTCAACAACACAAATCTTCTTTCATCTCATTGTGCTATTGTCACGACCCAGACCGTCGTGATTGGCATCCACACAAATCCTCCCACCGGAGAACCATTACTACAACCCAAACTAACAAATTTTATGACAACCAAGGCATTTAAAGATACGGAAGCAGGTTTAGATGTAGAAATTATATAGAGTTTCCATAAACTCCAAGGTTTAAACAAATAACTAACCAAACTAATGCGAAAATTCAACCCCTAGAACCTGAAAGTCAATGTACCAAAACTCTAACAAGATTCCTAAGTCTAAATGAGAAAATCATCTAAAGAACTAGTCTAAGTCTGAATATGATGGACTAGACAAAAAGAGAACTCAAGGCAGCCCGAAAGGAACTGGCTCACCCTTGAATTCGAGTCGGCGATCACTGATCTTCTAAACGAGGTCTGTCAATAGCCGCCGGAAGATGCCCTGTACTCAACAAAAAATAAGAGCAACTGCAGTATCAGTACACAACCACCGTGTATTGGTACGATCACGCGGCTATCCCAATAAGTGTAACATACATTAGTCAATACAACAATATAATCACATGCACATATCGAACATATACAATATCATCAACATATACGAACAATGAACAACTTCACGATTCTCACATATCACAATTATATCAATTTAGAGCAACATACCGTCTTCCAATATCAATCATCATTAGATATGAACGAACTCATCACAAGTAGATACATAACACAATTCAATGGTCCCTCTCAATGGAACCCAAACCCAAACCCAAACAGCTAGCATACCGGAACGTGGTACCCGATCCCAATGTTATGCCGGAACGTGGCAACCGTTCCCATATTTATGCTGGAACATGGCAACCAATCCAAGTTAGTTATGTCAGAACGTGGCAACCGATCCCATATTTATGCCGGAACGTGGCAACCGATCCAGTTAGTGTGTCGGATCGTGACACCCGCCCATTCAACAAACCAAAATCACAATCACAATGTATATTCTGACAATCATACAACAAGAGGTGATTCATGGTATACAATTATTCAATTATCCTCATTTACAATAAGTGTGATCAATAATGCAACATCTACATACATATATGTTGAATGAAGCAAGAACAAACATACATCACAAAATCATAGAATCACAACCATCACCTACCTCGAATCCAAGCTTAAATCCCCTAAGGCACTTGAATCTTCCCTTTTCCGAATTCTTTTTGCTTGTTCTTGGTCTGCAAACAATCATGATAACACGGGAATCAATAAACAATCATTAATTACCCAAATTACTAACAATTCTATGAACCCTAGATTAAACCCATGATCCCAATTATCCAAATTAGGGTTGTTTCCACCACAGAATCTATAACAAAATCCTCCCCCCATCAATATTCACCCATTCTATTACGTTCTACGGATCGAAAAACGGATTCGGGGAGTGAAAAGCTTACCTTTAGCCTCAAGAATGGTGAAAAATGAGTAGGAGTCGCCTAGGGTTCGTTCCTTAGCTCTAAAAATTGAAAAATGCATAATTAGGTCATTTAAGGGTATATTAACGACTTTAATTCGCGTCGAGCCTGCCACAGCGGCCCCGTTAGAACGGCAAATTCCAGTGCCAAAGCGGCTGGAACGAAACAAAGAGCATATTTTGAGATTTCAAAATCCCCATTTCACAACACATCTCTAACCAACGACGCTAAAAAAATACCCTTAGCACTAAGATCGATTCTGGGAGTTCTACTCACCCGAATTCAATTCCGTAAAGTCGTACGAGATCCTTAACGTCTTAACTATCTACTCATGTAATCAAATTCATCAAAAGTTCTCTCATTTGTTACCAGATTTCCCTACATCTTAATGATTCCAATTTCGTCCAAATTTGGACTAGGTTGGGAAATTCCAAGTGACTACGACAAAGTTTCAAGCCCCAATTCTTTCTCCATTGGCTTTTCCATAACGATGGAAATCAGGTCGTTACAACTATATTATGAAATCTCTTTTCGGTCTCAATCATGTAATTCAACAAAACAACCTACTACCTAAAGACCTCTTTTTTGAGCAAATCTTGCATTCAACAATGAAAACCTAAATCTCTGTTTCAAGCAAATTCAAGATTCAAGGTTAATATGTGATTATCAATTTAATTCTCCACTTCACGAATTCTCTTTCGAGCAACCCACAAAGATCAGAAGCTAGATTTTAGCGTGCACTCTCAAATCATAAATGATAGCATGAAAGTTAGACAAAAGTCATTTCATGAGTTGAATCATAAAATCAATTACAAAAGCAATAGAATGAGAAATCAAAGACCCAAAATAATTGTCTATTTCTAGCACAAAAATCCCAATTTCAATTAGCAATTACATCTATAATTCATGCAATATAAAGCAAGGGAAAAAAGATAGGATAAGAAATATTACTATTAAAACACAATCGTCAATCCAAAATATGAATTATGAGGCAACTTGCCTTCAAAATCTCATATGAACTATACAAAGTTTTCTCTCTACTCTATGACATACTCTTTACCCTAAATTGGATGATGGATCCATCTCAATAATGACTGATGGTGAGTTTAAAAAGGGGTTTTGGGATCAATTTGGTGAAATTCCAATTTTTTTCAAGTGCCAAGCTTTTACTCTTTGCGTTCGCGATAACTAACTCACGTGGTCACGATGAGTAGTATTACTGAGTCATGCAATTTTGAAATCCGAAATTGTTGTTGATCATGATCGCGACTCATGTTTCACGCGGCCACAGTGAGTAATCAACTACCATTTCAACTTTCTTCCTTTTGATTTCTTTTTGCCTCAACTTCACTTGGCTTCTGCAATTATCTTCTAAATCAACTCTCTATTTCAGTTTTCTACAAATATGAAGATAATCACATTAAAAGCACCAATTCTTACCTAAAGCAAGCCAAAACTAATAAGAAAAGAGCCTCAAATGAGTGGAATTCTCCCACTCATCATATATTGTCTTATTTATATATGACCCAAAGTATACCCTAGGAGTAACATGGCGTTTAGAACCCCGAGAGGCCCTACACAATCCACTTAGAATATATCATACAAGATAATAAAATAAAGAGTTCAAAAGAAATATTTCAATATAGTTTGAAAAAAGTGGAAGTCTAATATAAGTCTCAAAATCATCTAATACATCATAAAGAAAGTGATTGGAACATAGCCCATGCATCACATACAAAGTCTGAAATGTAAATGACATAAAGCAATAAAGGAGTCTCGGTCCTCGGAACATGAGGACTCACCAATCTTCACATTCTATGAGGGATCAACTAGCCATGAGTATGGGAGGTAGGAGTGTCGGACCCTACATTAGTGAAACAATGTAGGCACAAGTATGAATTAGCCAATGGATTATACTAAGTATGAGGCAATATGCATAAATATAGACATGATAACATAAACAACTACTTAAAATAAGTAGGCATGATCATATTGAAACATTCGAAAGCTTTAAAGAAGAGTTAACATGAAAATCATGGAAACATGGTCAAGTACATTAACATAAAGGACATCAGAAAAGATTTGAAGAAAACATAGTCATTTTGTATGATCTTAGCTTTAACCAACAATAAGACCATGAGAGTTATATATGGAATCTAATATATCCCTCATATTGAAAGAAGAGGAGTCTATTTGCTAAGGTAAAACTCGTACATATCATCATTTGCTAAAGTGGATCCACTAGTTAGGTCATTTATGACAATCATACGGGGGCACATAGTTTGGGACTAGAGGTTGCTACTAGAGACTACCCTATTTGAGCCTCCACCTCAAGCCCTCTCGGTGCTAAGTTTAAATCTCAACAGAATAGATAAAAGTCAATTATCAATGTAATATAGCGAAAGGCAATGATTAATACCGATCCACATATTTCAAGATGAAAACATAGAATAGCTCCTCAAACATAATTCAACATAAATGAGAAAACCTTTCACCAATGTGAATTTATTTGTGAGAAATACCTTTCACAATCATGGTCATCATATAAGTGAGAAATCCTTATACAATAGCATTGATACTTTCCTTTCAAAGCATCCCCAAATCATTTATAAGCATTTCATAAAAGTATGTATATCTTCATAATTTCATAATTGATAGATTCATGGGTTCATCACAGGATCATAGTTGAAAAACATAGTTTAGGCATGGGTCAATGCAATTTCATCTAATTATCATGGATTAACATCAATTCATGCATTAGAAAACTTAATCAATAACAATAAATCATAATTGAATGAAACTCATGAGATTGAATTGAAAGCCCAACTTGAATCAATGGAAATTGAAATCTTTGAGGACCCCATGGAGGAAAGGACTCCATAAGTGAATACACACATATCTTGATCCTTTAAGCCCAAAAAAATGGATAATTTGGAGACTTGAATTGAACCCTAGCTCTTCTTCTTCCTTAGACTTGAGAGAAATTGAAGAGTGAATTTGGTTAAATTTAGGAACTTTAGGGGATGAGTTGAAAATAGGAAATTTGGGGATTAAAACATTTATAGAGGGCTCATGGTAGAAGGCAAAACGACGTAGCATTGGGTTAAAACAATTAGAAAAAAGACCTTTACAAATAACTGTCGAGCCTCATCTATGGTTTGGACCTATGGTCCATAGGTCATTCTACAGACCGTACTGGTCAACCGTAGATAAGTTCAGGAACTATATTTTGGACCAAGTTTTGACGAAACCCATGTACGACTCATAAGTTTTCCTACGCTCCGTACATGCCGACCGTAGAAACCAACTTTGACCCTCAAAATTTCACTAAGTCTGGGACTCACCTACGAGACCTATCTACAACTCGTACAATGGTTGATGGACCATCCTAGTGAATTGTAAAAAAGGGTACTGGACTTATTTTCAAAAATTTGTTTTTCCTACTTCCTACGGTTTCCATCTACGTCCCATAGAAGTTTCTATGGTTCGTAGATGGGACCCGTAGACACAGACTTCAACCCAAAAAATTGTATTTTCCTTCTTTTCCAAATCTGAGGTGTCACAGTATCTTACTTTTGGGAACATTCGTTGACGAATAGAACTCAAGACATCATAATGAGGGTAGGGAAGAAGATCTAACATCCTAACATGAATGCAACCAACTCAAAATGCACAATATTAAGGAGGAACATCAACTCTAAGATCAGACATACTTAACACACTATTTCGTAAGGCATACATGCAAATCATACTCAAATGCACATAATCATGGAGAAATCAATCTAAGCTAAATCAAAATCTCAAAAGTAAGTTTTCATGAGCGTGCATGCATGAGAAAACATGAGAATGACTAAGATATGAGGATGGACCATGAGGAACTAAATGCTTCAAGCTAGAGTAGGATCGGAGGGAAAGAGATGGGGGTAACGAGATATCATATTAGCCTCGGCCTCCCAAGTAACACCCTCAACCCTTGATTCCCCTCATAAGACCTTTACAGATGCAACTTCCTTATTCCTCAATTTCTTAACTTGATGGTCCAAAATCTCAACCAAAACTTCTTCATAAGAAAAAATCTCCTTTATACGAAGACTCTCCAATGGTACTATAGATGTTGGATTGCCAACATATTTCTTTAACAAAAAGACATGGAAAATCGGATGTACTGATGCTAAGTCATTAGGTTAGTCAAGTTTATAAGCAACTTTGCCAATATGCTTCAAAATCTGATATGGACCCACATAACAGGGACTAAGCTTCTTTTTCTTCCCAAACCTCATCACACCCTTCATGGGAAAAATTTCCAAATAGACTCAATCACTTACATCAAATTCAAGATCTCTTCTTCTCACATCGGCATAAGACGTTTTTTAACTTTGAGCCGTTTTCAGTTTTTCTCTAATAAGTCGAACTTTCTCCATAGAATCATGTACCAAGTTGAGACCTATCAAAGAAACCTAACCAACTTCAAACCAACCTATTGGATATCTACACCTCCTACCATAAAGAGCCTCAAACAGAGTCATAACAATGCTTGAATGATAGCTATTATTGTAAGCAAACTCAATCAAAGACAAATGATTATCCCAATTACCCTTGAAGTGAATCACACAAGCCCTCAAATATCTTCCAAAGTTTGGATAGTATGCTCCACTTGCCCATCGGTTTGAGAATGAAAGGTTGTGCTAAGCTTAACACGAGTACCAAGCCCTTTTTTGAAAGATTTCCAAAACTGAGAAGTGAATTGGGTACCACGATCGGAGATAATGGATCGGGGAACTCCATGCAACCTAAAAATTTCCCTCAAATACAACTTAGCATAGTCCTCTGCCAAATAAGAAACCTTGTTGGGAATGAAATGAACCGACTTCATCATACGATCCACAATAACCTAAATCGAGTCATGTTTTTGCCGGGTGCGGGGTAAACCTACAATGAAGTCCATATTTAGATCTTCCCACTTCCAAGTAGGAATACTAATTTCTTGGGACAAACCTCCTAGATTTAGATGCATGACTTTCACTTGTTGACAATTAGGACATTTAGACAAAAATTCCGCAATATCCTTTTTCATCCCATTCCACCAATAGACCTCCCATAAGTCACAGTACATCTTGGTGGCTCCCAGGTGAATGGAATATCGAGAACTATGGGCTTCTAATAAGATTTTCTCTTTCAAGCCATCAACATTAGGAACACACAAACGACCTTGATACCAAAGCACACCATCTCTACCTTGGGAGAAAGCCTCAACAAACTTCTTAAGCATCGCTTCTTTTAACTCAACCAAGATCAGATCAAGACCTTGCTTTGCTTTCACATCCAACACAAAAGACGATTCAGAACCATTATGAACCATAGCACCACCTTTGGCGGATTCAACTAACTAAACACCCAATCGGACTAATCTATGAACATCACGAACCAACTCCTTTTAATCTTCTTCTACATGGGTAACACTACCCATTGATAGTCGATTAAGAGCATTCACTACTACATTCGCCTTACTAGGGTGATATAGAACACTCATGTCATAATTCTTTAGCAACTCAAGCCACCTTCTTTGGTGAAGATTTAGATAATTTTTCTTGAAAACATATTGCAAAGTCTTGTGGTCGGTGAAGACATCAATATGGACACCATATAAGTAATGCCTCCATATCTTTAAGGCAAACACAACCGCCGCTAGTTCCAAATCATGGGTAGGATAGTTCTTTTCATGAACTTTAAGTTTACTTGAAGCATAAGAAATAACCTTCTCATTTTGCATAAGGACACACCCTAGCCTAATCCTTGAAGCATCATAATAAACAACAAACCCATCGGTACCTTCTGGTAGAGTCAATATCGAAGTGTAGGTAAGTCTATCTTTCAATTCTTGGAAACTCTTATCACACGCTTCAGTCCATAAGAACTTAACTTTATTTTGGGTCAATGCCGTCAATGGAGAGGCAATCGAAGAAAAACCTTCCACAAACCTTCTATAATAACCAACCAAACCCAAGAAACTTTGAATATTCGAAGGGGATAGAGGTCTAGGCCAACTCTTAACCGCATTTATCTTCTTAGGATCTACCTCAATACCCTTACCAGAAATAATGTGACCAAGAAAAGCCACGGATCTCAACCAAAACTCACATTTACTAAACTTCGCAAAGAGTTGTTGGGCCTTCAAGACTTGCAACACAATTCTCAAATGATCGGTGTGCTCATTCTCACTCCTTGAGTAAATAAAAATATCACAGATAAACACAATCACAAACATGTCAAGATACTATCTAAACATTCTATTCATCAAATCCATAAATGTGGCCGGAGCATTAGTCAAACCGAAAGACATTACCAAAAACTCATAATGACCATACCGAGTTCAAAAAGTCATCTTCGGAATGTCGTCTTCCTTCACCCTCAATTGGCGATAACCCGACCAAAGGTCAATCTTAGAGAAGTAACTTGCTCCTTGTAGTTTATCAAACAAATCATCTATGCTTGGAAGATGATACTTATTCTTAATGGTAACCTTCTTCAATTGCCGGTAATCGATAGACATGCGAAGGGAACCATCCTTCTTACGAACAAACAAGACTGGAGCACCCCATGGAGAGATACTCAGTCGAATGAAGCTTTTATCCAACAAGTCCTTCAATTTCTCTTTCAATTCCTTAAGTTCTTTCGGAGCCATACGGTAAGGAGAAATAGAGATAGGTTGTGTATCTGGAGAAGGTCAATACCGAAGTCTATTTCCCTTTTGGGAGGAACACTGGGTAGCTCATCAGGAAACACTTCCAGAATCTCATTTAGAAGGGGACCGACTCAAAAGTAGGGGTTTCAGAATCTGTATCCCTAACCCGAACAAAATGGTAAATGCAACCCTTAGAAATTATATTTCTAGCTTTAAGACAAAAATAAACTGACTTTCCCCCTTTCCACTCTAGGACGAACTCATAAGGAAATTGAAACTTGACCACTCGGGTTCTACAGTCAATAAAAACATAACAGGAATGAAGCCAATCCATATCAAGAATAACATCAAAATCTAACATATCAAGCTCTATTAAATCAACATGAGTGACTCTATGGGATAAGGAAATGGGATAATTTCTGTAGACTCTCTTAGACACAATAGATTCACCAATAGGAGTAGAGACAGAAAAAAGGTCTAATAACACATCAGGAAGAACGTCAAACCTCATAGCCACATACGGCGTTACAAAAGACAAGGTAGAACCGATATCAGGCAAAGCATAAACATCAATATAAAAGACTTTCAACATACCGGTAACAGCATCAGGAGAACCCTCTTTCTCATGATGAGTTTGAAGTGCATAGAATCGGATTTGCTTTGGAGCACTTGAACCTGAACCACTTGACGGAGCTTGCCTACCATCTCTTCCCTTGTCATTTCTAGATGGGCAATCCCTCAAGCAATGATACTCTTACTGCAACCAAAGCAATTATCCATACCCATCAAGCATTTTCCCGGATGACTTTTGCTACACTTTTGGCATATGGCAACTGAAGATCCATTTCCACTACCATTTGTTCCTTAAGGCTTAGGTTTAGACACCTTATACTTGTTTATGATTTAAAGCATTGGAGGAACCTTGTCCGAAAAAATTTTGTCAGAGCCTAGAACGACCATGTCCATCGGACCTTGAATGTGAAAAGTCACCATCACCCGTCTTTATCCTTTTTTCCTCCCTAGACCTTTCCTTAAGCTTTTCCTCTTTAATTTGTTGAGCATGCACCATTAGCCGAGAAATGTCCATTTCACTAATGAGCATAGCGATGCGATATTCCTTAACCACCATTTTAGAAACACCCTAAACAAACTTGCTCATATTTTCCCTAGAGTTGGCAACCATAGTTGGAGCATAACTAAACAGTTGTGTGAACTTCAACGCATACTCCTTCACACTCATGTTTCCTTGACGAAGGTTAATAAATTCAAGTACCTTTGCCTCCCTCATCTCAAGGGGAAAGAACCTTCAAGGAAAAAAACCATAAACTTTTCCCAATCAAGAAGACCTGCGTCAACCTCCCTATGTTCCTTCCATTGGTTGAACCAAACTTGAGAAACACCCTTAAGTTGATAGGGGGAAAGTTCCACCTTTTCCACCGCCGTCACTCTCATGATCATCAACACCTTATATACCTGATCAATAAACTCTTGAGTATATTTCTCAACCTTGGAATCATGGAACTCGGGGGTATTCATTCTAGTGAAGTCCCTCACTCTAGATGTCATCGTACCCACATTTGGGTTCACGGGGACCACAACCTCCCTATTGGCTTGAGCCATCATGGCTTCACCAACACTTGAAAGTAGCTCAAAACTCTGCATTAGTCACTTGTTCAGCCAAAGGATCGACCAAAACTTGTGGAGCCTCTTCGGGAGCATCTCTTTTTACATTCTCACCCGCATTCCGCCTAATGTATGCTCTTCGAGGGGCCATAACCTAAAAATCATCGGATAGAGATTAGGAGAGGGACATATAGAGTTACACTCTATCGCACGACTTTAGAATGATGAAACAAGTTGAATTTCCTAAACATATTATAGCCTCTTATTCATAAATGTGGCGTGTTTCACACTCATGAACACGACTCTACTTGACATGGCTTATGAGACATCCTAGGACCTTTCTAAACCTTCTCTGATACCAAGTTTGTCATGACCCAAAGTATACCCTAGGCGTAACATGTCGTGTAGAACCCCGTGAGGCCCTACATAAGCCACTTAGTATACCTCATACGAGATAATAAAATAAAGAGTTCAAAAGAAACATTTAATATAGTTTGAGAAAATTGAAAGTCTAACATAAGTCTCAAAGTCATCTAATACATCATAAAGAAAGTGATATGGATGTAATCCATGCATAAAAAACAAGGTCTGAAACGGAAATGACATAAATCAATAAAGGAGTCTCGATCCTCAGAACATGAGGACTCACCAATATTAAAAGTCTATAAGGGATCAACTAGACACGTGTATGGGAGGTAGGAGTGTTGGACCTACATAAGTGAAACAATATAGGCACAAGTATGCATTGGTACATGGAATGTACTAAGTATGAAGCAATATGCATAAACATAGGCATGATAGCATAAAAAACTTAAAATAAGTAAACATGATCATATTGAAACATTCGAAAGGTTTAAAGAAGAGTTAACATGAAAATCATGGAAACATGATCAAGTACATTAACTTAAAGATCATAAGAAAAGTTTTGAAGAAAACACATATATTCTGTGGGGTCTTAGCTTTAACTGACAATAAGATCATGAGAGCTATATCATGAAATCTGGTATATCCCTCATACCAAAAAAAGGGGAATCTACTTTCCAAGGTAGAATCCGTACATATCATCATTTGCTAAAGTAGATCCACTAGCGAGGTCATTTACGACAATCCTATGGGGCACATGGTTTCGGACTAGAGGTTGCTACTAGAGACTACCCTATTTTAGACTCCACTTCAAGCCCTTTCGGTGCTAAGTCTAAATCCCAAGGGAATAGATAAAAGTCAATTATCAATGTAATATAGGGAAATGCAATGATCAATACCAATATAAATATTTCAAGATGAAAACATAGAATAGCTCCTTAAACATAATTCAACATAGATGAGAAAACATTTCCCCATTATGGATTCATTTGTGAGAAATACCTTTCACAATCATGATCATCATAGTAAGTGAGAATTACTTTCACAATAACATTGATATTTTCCTTTCAAAGCGTCCCCTAATCAGTTATAAGCATTTCATAATAGCATGCATATCTTCATAATTGAT
The DNA here is from genome assembly GCF_000226075.1 of Solanum tuberosum. Classification (NCBI taxonomy): domain Eukaryota; kingdom Viridiplantae; phylum Streptophyta; class Magnoliopsida; order Solanales; family Solanaceae; genus Solanum; species Solanum tuberosum. The sequence continues at coordinate 47,871 of NW_006239605.1, read as the reverse complement.
AGATTCATTGGTTCATCCTAGGATCATAGTTGAAAAACATAGTTTAGGCATGGGTCAGTGCAATTTCATCTAAATATCAAGGATTAACATCAATTCAAGCATTAGAAGACTTAATCAACAACAATAAATCATAATTGAATGAAACCCATGAGATTGAATTGAAATTCTAACTTGAATCAATGGAAATTGATTTGGGAAATTGAAATCTTTGAGGATCCTATGGAGGAAAGGACTCCATGGGTGAATACACACATACCTTGATCCTTTAAGCCCAAGAAAATGAAGAATTTGGAGACTTGAATGGATCCTTAGATCTTCTTCCTTAGACTTGAGAAATTGGAGAGTAAATTTGGTCAGGTTTAGGAACTTTAGGAGAATGAGTTGAAAAATGGGAAATTTGGGGCTTAGAACCTTTATATAGAGCTCAGGGTTGAAGGAAAAATGACGTAGCATTTGGTTAAAACAATTAGGGAAAGACCCAAAAGCCCTTCAAAAATAACTGTTGAGCCTCATCTACGGTTTGAACCAGTATGGTCCGTAGGTCTTCCTACGGTCCGTACGTGCCAATCGTAGAAACCAACTTTGACCTCAAAATTTCACTAAGTCTGGGACGTAACTACGAGACCTATCTACGACTCATACAATGGTTAACGAACTATCCTAGTGAATCGTAAAAAGGGGTACTGGAACTTATTTTCAAAAAATTATTTCTTCCACTTCCTATGGTTTCCATCTACGACCCGTAGAAGCTTTTATGGTCAGTAGATAGGACCCGTAGACACAGACTTCATTCTAAAAAATCTCATTTTTCTTCTTTTCTAAATTCGATGTGTTACAATTCAATACTCAGAAGTTTTTGTACTAGTGACACTAGGTCTAGATTTTGATTATGTATATAGTTTGTCTTCCTTGATCACTTTGGGTCCCTTTTGTATATTTTATATTTTTATGTACATATCTATGTTATGAAGCTATTCTATGTCTATATTGTTTTCTCATATTTATGTTTCAGTTTTATTTATTGCTTGTTGTTTGGGTTTTGACTTGCCTTTCGTGGATTTTATGGTAGGCGTCATCATGGTCTAATTTCAGGTTGTGACACCCCCTACCCCTTAAATTTTTATTCTAACTTTAAACTTTAATAAAATATATTTTGTTCCACCTTTACATTATAAATACCCCACACCCCTCACTATTTCTCCAGAAATTATGTACTCTCTCATCGATATTCTATATTTCCCTCAACTCTCAACTCTCTAGTCTCAGACTCTCAATTACTATCAGAATATTTCTGATTCAATTTAGTTATATTAATATTATCAAGTTACAACAATAATTTTGGAGCAAGCTTCAAGTGTCAATTTTTTGTTATAACAGTATGCTATTATGTAAACGTTTGGTACGTTCGTTTCATCTCTTAATTTATTTAATTTTCGTAATCAGTTTTCATGTTATTATTTTTTTAATTACATTCACTTTTATTTAGTTTTGATGTGGATTCTGGTAAAAAAGTTTCAGTAAGAAAAAATAATGGCCTTTATATCTAACGAGTGAACTTTTTCTAAAAGAAATAGTAAAAATGGTAGTACTTCTAAATCAATGTCTAGTAAGATTAAATATGTAAGCATTTACGCACGTTGATGATACTTATTTCTCTCATCCCTATCCCATATTTATAGTTGTAGAGAGTGCACAAGGTTGCTTGTGATTGGCCAAAGGATGTCATTTTGACACTTGGCGAATTGTGATTGGTTCTTGCATTTGACTGAGACTACCACCTCATTTGGACACGTGACGTCATCTTGTTGGTCTTGGATGCCTAGTCACTGTGACACGTGGCATGAGTTTGGGCTTCAAGGTGAAATGGACCTTGGACTTGAATTTAATAAAAATGGACTTATTTATTTGTAAAGCCCAAATTAATCATTCAACCCAAATAAACATGGATTTAATCCAAATTTTGTATGAATTAAATCCAATAAAATTTGTGTGTTTACAGGTGTGCCAAGTCAATAGTGACAAGTAAAAGTGAAAGGAAGGAGAATTAGATATTTAATTAGAAATTAATACAATAAAGTCCAAAAGTCAATACACATTTATATAATTAAATATTTTATAACATTTTAATTTATAGCAAAGATAAAATCATAATTGACCTTTTAACTTTGAGTCTTCCCACTTTTAATCGTAATTCACATTTTAACTTTGAGTCTTCCCACTTTTGATAATATATGAAATAAATAAATAGATAGATAAAATAACAGAAAAATTAACCACTTTTGCACACTACCCTGTCTCTATTTATGTGGTACAGCCTTTTCTAAAATCAATTCCAAAAGAAAGTCATCTTTCTGTAATTAGAAATAATTTAACTTTTAATTACTCCCTTCGTTACAGGTAAACATGAAAATCAAGAAAGAGCACTAAAAGTGAGGCATCAAAAGCAATACCAATACTGTTATGTCTTGTATTCAGGTTAGTCAAAAATATAGAAACAGAAAAAAAAATTAAATAGACAGAATGTAAGTAATCCGAGTCCACAGAAACCACTGTGTTTCCTTAAGAAATTTAATCCCCTCATTGTACCTGAGGTTGTAGATTAATTCCTCCCGAGATAAAACGGATTAACCTATTAGAGAAGTAGCGGTACCTCAAACTTCACTAATTCAGCGAACGCAAGAACAACAACGAGAGCACATACAAACTCAATCGATCGATAATTTTATTTATGTAAGAAAATGTATGCAGAGAGGAAAACATTTCAGTGTTTGAAAAACGAAAAAGACCTCTTATTTATAGCCATTTGTAGAAAGGAATGCGTATGTTCAGACAAATCTGTTTAGACCCATTTTTTCCATAATGTTGTGTCTTTTGGGAAAAGTAACGACTTTTCGGAAAGAACAGGTCCTTCAGAACGTTTTTACCGTTACACACGAATTTCGAATAAATTCCATTGCGCCAAATTAATTTTGTTATTTAACTAACATTCTGAATTAATTTATAAGAGAAAGGAAATCGATTAACAAGATTGATTAAATAAATTTTGTCCAAAAATATTATCAATCAATCACATCATTTGCCAAATCCCCGAAGTCGAGGCCGAGCGAGCGACGACGACGGCGCAAGAGGGCACCTTCTTCTTGACCCTTTAAGAACTAAACGAAGTGTTTCCTAATATAAGGACAACAATTTCCTTTCTTCTACCAATATGGGAGAAATGACTTTTCATTTGCACTTTGCAATGACTTTCATTTCCTCCAAAATTGGTTCCCCTACTTTTCCATTTTCTCTTCTTATTTCCCATTCACACCTTGCTAAAACCCAATAATCCCCCACATGAATGGGGAATGGCTATTGTTAAAACATATGCATGAAAAACTTGTGTTTCTCGTAAGTAAGGGTTAATCGCATCTGGATAAGTAGGTTTCCCTTTAAACTTTCCATAGTGAACATATATCCAATATACTCGGTCAATCGGTAGATTTGATATCTTTTGAACCGCCGAACTTTGGTGTATACCTAAACGACATAAGTCACACAATTAACCCTTGAACTATTTTTTGGTTCTCATTGTTTTGTTCGTTTCAGCCATGAACACATCTCGGTTAATAAGTTCTTAGAGAACTGGCCTTACCGGATTCTCCTTAAAGCGACTTACACTTCACACTTACATAGGTGGTTTCTAAATGTGTTATCCCGTAGATATATTATTTGATATACCCTGTATCAAACTTAGAAACCATTAAAAAGTCCTTATGCCTTTATCCTGGTTACTGAACATTGTCTCATCATGAGAATGGACCATAAAATAATTTTTGACAATGTTGAACCGTCATCTATGACTTTTGTTTTATCTCCTTGAACCTAGATCTTGGGATCTCCAGTCTTCTAGGTAGAGTTACCGCCACGATGACTTGTTCTTGGTCATATTCCCATTCCCGTCAATAATCTCTCAACTCATTCTCTAGTTAAGCCTTTTGTAAGTGGATCCGACACATTATCCTTTGACTTTGCATAGTCAATTGTGATAATTTCACTAGAGAGTAGTTGTCTAACAGAGTTATGTCTTCGTCGTATGTGACGAGACTTCCCGTTATACATAACACTTCCAGCCCTTCCTATTGCAGCTTAACTATCGCAGTGTATGCATAAAGAGGTCATTGGTTTGGGCCAAAATGGAATATCTTCTAAGAAATTTCGGAGCCATTCAGCTTCTTCACCTGCCTTGTCTAAGGCGATGAATTCAGACTCCATTGTAGAGCAAGCTATACATGTTTGTTTGGATGATTTCCAAGATATTGCTCCTCCACCAATAGTGAAAACATATCCACTTGTGGATTTCGTTTCAGTTGGCCCAGTAATCTAATTTGCATCACTATGTCCTTCAAGAACTGCTGGATATCTGTTGTAATGCAAAGCATAGTTTTGAGTGTCATCTAAGTACCCCAACAGTCTCTTCATTGCCATCCAATGATTTTGATTGGGATTACTTGTGTATCGACTCAGTTTACTTATAGCGCAGGCGATGTCTGGTCGTGTACAATTCATGACATATATCAAACTTCCCAATACTCTAGCATAATCCAATTGAGACTGACTTTCACCTTTATTCTTAGCAAGATTAAGGTTCATATCAATTGGGGTCTTTGCCTTTTTGAAATTTAAATACTTGAACTTTTCAAGTACCTTTTGAATATAATGAGATTGAGACAATGCTAGACCGTTAGGAGTTTTGTGAATCTTAATTCCCAATATCAAATCGGCAACTCTTAGATCTTTCATATCAAACTTACTAGCGAGCATATGCTTAGTAGCTTTGACATTGGCAATATACTTACTCATTATCAGCATGTCATCCACATATAAGCATACAATGACTTCCTGATTCGCAGTGTCTTTAATGTAAACACATTTATCACATTCATTGATCTTAAATCCATTTGACAGCATGGTTTGATCAAACTTTACATGTCATTGTTTCGCTGCTTGTTTTAGTCCATAAAGTGACTTAACAAGTTTGCATACTTTCTTTTCTTTACCGGCCTTTGACTTTACATAGTCAATTGTGATAATTCCACTAGAGAGTAGTTGTCTAACAGAGTTGTGTTTTCGTCGTATGTGACGAGACTTCCCGTTATACATAACGCTTCTAGCCCTTTCTATTGCAGCTTGACTATCGCAGTGTATGCATATAGGGGCCATTGGTTTGGGCCAAAACGGAATATCTTCTAAGAAATTCCGGAGCCATTCAGCTTCTTCACCTGCCTTGTCTAAGGCAATGAATTCTGACTCCATTGTAGAGCGAGCTATACATGTTTGTTTGGATGATTTCCAAGATATTGCTCCTCCACCACTAGTGAAAACATATCCACTCGTGGATTTGGTTTCAGTTGACCCAGTAATCCAATTTGCATCACTATATCCTTCAAGAACTGCTGGATATTTGTTGTAATGCAAAGCATAGTTTTGAGTGTCTTCTAAGTACCCCAAAACTCTCTTCATTGCCAACCAATGATTTTGATTGGGATTACTTGTGTATCGACTCAGTTTACTTATAGCGCAGGCTATGTCTGGTCGTGTACAATTCATGACATACATCAAACTTCCCAATACTCTGGCGTAATCCAATTGAGACTGACTTTCACCTTTATTCTTAGCAAGATTAAGGTTTACATCAATTGGGGTTTTTGCCTTTTTGAAATTCAAATACTTGAACTTTTCAAGTACTTTTTGAATATAATGAGATTGAGACAATGCTAGACCGTTAGGAGTTTTGTGAATCTTTATTCCCAATATTAAATCGGCTACTCCTAGATCTTTCATATCAAACTTACTAGCAAGCATACGCTTAGTAGCTTTTATATTGGCAATGTCCTTGCTCATTATCAGCATGTCATCCACATATAGACATATAATGACTTCCTGATCTGTAGTGTCTTTAATGTAAACACATTTATCACACTCATTGATCTTAAATCCATTTGACAACATGGTTTGATCAAACGTTGAATGCCATTGTTTCGGTGCTTTTTTTAGTCCATAAAGTGACTTAACAAGTTTGCATACTTTCTTTTCTTTGCCAGGAATTACGAAGCCCTCAGGCTGTTCCATGTAGATTTCTTCCTCCAGCTCTCCATTTAAGAATGCGGTTTTCACATCCATTTGATGGATTTCAAGATCGTATACTGCAGTTAGGGCAATTAACATCCGAATTGATGTAATCCTAGTCACTGGCGAGTATGTGTCAAAATAATCAAGACCTTCTTTCTGTCTAAAGCCTTTGACAACAAGTCTTGCTTTATATTTGTCAATAGTTCCATCATCTTTCATCTTCTTTTTGAAGATCCATTTTGAACCCAAGGGTTTGTTCCCTGGAGAAATATCAACCAACTCCCAGGTATGATTGTATAGGATTGATTCAATCTCACTATTGACAGCCTCCTTCCAAAAGGTTGAGTCACTAGACAACATCGCTTCCTTGAATGTTTGAGGCTCACTTTCAAGAAAGAATGTTACAAAATCAGCTTCAAATGAAGTAGTTGTCCTTTGACGTTTACTGCGCCTTGGACTCTCTTTATTAGTTTCATTCTCTTTTGGTTCTTCTCGAGGTTGTTTAGACCCCCCACTAGATGATTGAAGTCTAGTTTTATACGGATAGATATGTTCAAAAAATTCAGCATTATCTGATTCCATTACCGTATTATCATGAATATCCGGATGTTCGGACTTATGAACCAAAAATCGACATGCCTTACTATTTGTGGCATATCCAATGAATACACAATCCACAGTCTTAGGCCATATTTTCACCCTCTTAGGTATAGGAACCTGGACTTTGACAAGACACCCCCACACTTTGAAATATTTCAAGTTGGGTTTTCTACCTTTCCATTTCTCATATGGAATAACACGTGTCTTCGTGTGAGGCACTCTATTGAGTATTCGATTTGCTGTAAGGATAGCCTCCCCCCACAAGTTTTGTGGTAAACCTGAACTTATAAGTAAGGCATTCATCATTTCCTTTAAAGTTCGGTTTTTCCTTTCTGCAATTCCATTAGATTGTGGAGAGTAAGGAGCAGTAGTTTGATGGATTATTCCATTTTCCAAACATATTTCTACAAATGGAGATTCATATTCTCCACCTCTATCACTTCTGATCATTTTGATCTTTCTATCCAACTGATTTTCAACTTCAGTTTTATATTGCCTAAATGCATCTATTGCTTCATCCTTACCATTTAGCAAATAGACATAACAATATCTAGTGCAATCGTCAATAAAAGTTATGAAATACTTTTTCCCACCACGTGTTGGTGTTGACTTCATGTCACAAATGTCAGTGTGAATCAGTTCTAAGGGATATGAATTCATGTTAACAGATTTATAAGGATGCTTAGATTACTTAGATTCAACGCAAACTTGACATTTTGATTTATTGCACTCAAATTTAGGCAAAACATTTAAGTTAATCAGTTTTCGCAAGGCTTTGTTATTAACGTGTCCAAACGTTCATGCCATAAACATTTAGACTCAAGCAAGTAAGAAGAAGCAAAATCTTTATTCATATCAACTGCAATTACATTGAGTTTAAAAAGGCCCTCAGTGAGGTAACCTTTTCCTACATACATCTCATTCTTACTTACTACAACTTTATCAGAAACAAATACACATTTGAATCCATTCTTAGTCAGAACTGGTATAGAAACTAGGTTCTTTCGCAATTCCGGAACATACGAGACCCTGTTCAAAGTCACCACTTTGCCCGATGTCATCTTTAACAGGACCTTGCCAGTTACTTCCACCTTTGCAACAATAGAGTTTGCCATAAATAACTTCTCGTCTGTAGGTGCTGGAGTATATGATGAAAATAATTCTTTGTTGGCACAAACATGGCATGAGGCACCATAATCTATCCACCATTCTCTTGGATTTCAAACCAAGTTGCATTCTGAAAGCATTGCATAGAGATCGTCCATCTCTTCTTTGAATTCAGCCAAATTTGCTTGATCCTTCTTCTTGTCCTTCTTGGGACCCCGACATTCAGTAGCCCTATGACCACGTTTGCCACAATTGAAGCAGCTTCCATTGAATTTCTTCTTAGGAGGATTGCTCTTTGGACTAGATGTTTTCTTTCTTTTCTTTGATTTTGTGGGATCTTCTTCAACAATATTTACTCCATATATTGTTGAATTACCACGTGATCTCTTTTTTGCGGCCTTGTTATCCTCTTCGATTCTCAGCCTTACCATGAGATCTTCAACATTCATCTCCTTGCGTTTATGTTTCAAGTAGTTTTTGAAGTCATTCCATAATGGAGGTAACTTCTCAATAATGGCAGTCACTTGAAAAACATCATTCACAACAATCCTACATTAAAGATTATGTGAGTATTAAGAATAGACTTAATATTTCCAACATAGGCATTAAATAAATTTATAGTTTCAGCAAGGAGATCATGGATTATGACCTGCAGTTCTTGAACTTGGGTGACGACGGTCTTACTGTCTATCATCTTATAGTCTAGAAACTTTGCCACAATGAACTTCTTCATTCCGGCATCCTCTGTCTTGTACTTCTTTTCTAATGCATCCCAGAGTTCTTTTGAGGTCTTGACATTACAGTACACATTATACATATCATCTTGCAGGCCACTCAGAATATAGTTTTTACACATAAAATTTGAATGTGTCCATGCTTCTGTTACCAAGAATCGTTCTTCGGCCGGAGTTTCATCTGACATAACATGAGCGTTCTCATTAATGAACCTCTGCAGACTCAACGTAGTCAGATAGAAGAACATCTTCTGCTGCCATCTCTTGAAGTCAACTCCAGAAAACTTTGCAGGTTTCTCAGCCGGTGCTAAGGCAGCAGTTGAACGATTGTGTGCAACCGATGTTATTGCAACACTTACTGTTTCAGCATTTACTTGACTTGAATTAGTCATTTTTCTGTCACAAATGGCAGACAATTTTAGTATGTGAAATACTAACAGTAAAGAATAAATCCTTACACAGCATGTTTCTGATTTAATGATAAAGTTTTAATGTTCTTTTAATCGTTAATCGAATGAATTTTAAAAATTCAAACAGAGTAGAAACCATAAAGGTTTTAATCTCCAGAAACCTCAAATACAGAAACTAATTAAATTTCTTAAGATTGTTATGTCATGTATTCAGGTTAGTCAAAAATACAGAAACAGAAAAAAGATGAAATAGACAGAATGTAAGTAATTCGAGTCCACAGAAACCATTGTGTTTCCTTAAGAAATTTAATCCCCCACTGTACCCGAGGTTGCAGATTAATTCCTCCCAAGATAAAACGGATTAACCTATTAGAGAAGTAACGGTACCTCAAACTTCACTAATTTCAGCGAACGCAAGAACATCAACGAGAGCACACACAGACTCAGTCGATCGACAATTTTATTTATGTAAGAAAATGTATGCAGAGAGGAAAAAATTTCAGTGTTTGAAAAACGAAAAAAGACCTCTTATTTATAGTCATTTGTAGCAAGGAACGCGTCTGTGTAACAACTTTTCGGAAGGAACAGGTCCCTTCAGAACGTTTTTACTGTTACATTCTGAATTAATTTATAAGAGAAAATATTACCAATCAATCATTTCTCAAATCCGAGCGAGCGACGACGACGGCGCGAGGGGGCACCTTCTCCTTAACCTTTTAAGAACTAAAGGAAGTGTTTCCTAATATAAGGACAACAATTTCATTTCTTCTACCAATATGGAAGAAATGACTTTTCATTTGCACTTTGCAATGACTTTTCATTTTCCCTCCAAAATTGGTTCCCCAATTTTTTCATTTTCTCTTCTTATTTCTCATTCACACCTTGCTAAAACCCAACAAATACACCATACCCTAACTCCAGTGCATCCAAACTCAGTTGTAAAGTGATAATACAACATCATAGCTGATAGTAGAAATCCAGTCATAAATTGTACTATTTGACAATTTGTGACCACTTTTTTCCACCGTGGTCTTTTTCCTATAGCAGATAGGAAATAATAAGCATACATTATAACATGAATCGAAGCATTAATAATAACAGCAACACTCGACATGGACTGCGCAAATTGAAGCCCAATATAACCAAGAACAGGCACAACTGTATGGTGATAGACATGGAGGAACGATAGCCTTTGTGATCTAGAACTACTGAGGATGATTAAAAGTGTATTGATAAATTCAAGAATTTTTTAAAGGTTACATATATAAATCCAAAAGAACACAGGTCCACGTGGAAGAGTATGATTTGCACCGGGGAAACATATGATCCACTTCCAATCATGAGGTGGCATTTGGTGTAGGACAGAAAGGATGGAGGCAATAACCATGAGTAGAGAGAGGAGACAGAGAATGAGGCTGTGGATCGCGGTAATGTTGCGAATGGTGGTGGTAGTGAGGGTAGGAATAAATGTAGGGAAACGGAGCGACAAGTGAGTCAGATATAAGTAAACAGACACTGAAATTATAAGAAAAGATTTGGAGGAACCGAATGTATGACCTTGTTTCCATTCAAATTGACTGATTTTTGGATGATCAACAAGCCAGTAATGGATGTTGGAGTAAAGAGCCTCCATGTTATCTCCATTGGACAAACATTTTATAGGGATATATATAGTAGTAGCCTAACATATCAAGTTACTTTATTGCTCCCATTATTTATGTGATATTGTTTTAAATTTGAAGTCTGTCATTTGATTCTAAACTTATCATGTACATCATTAATGAATTAAATGTTAATATGTGTTAAAAGTATAGTGAGAGGATTGTATTTAGAAATGAAAGTATAATGAAATGGGTACTTAAAATATAACAAAAGATATATTTAAACTTTTTTTTATAATACAAAGGTATATTTGACTTTTCTATTTTTTATTTAGGTTGGTTATTTAATTAGTAAAGAGTAAAAATTTATTATAAGATATATCATTTATTAATCAATCATATTCTTTTATGTTTCTTTTGTGACTAAGTTAGTTGTATTTTAAAGATAAAAAATGAAAAAATTAATTATCTTTTTTTTTTGATATATTAACAATGATAAGTCAAAATAATTTTTATTTTTTGAAATAATATATAGGAATAATTACATTTAAAGGCCATTCGGTAATCTTATTTACCAAAAATAGGGCCAAATTTTTCTTCAACCTTCGTCATCGTCTACTTAATTCTGCTCATCCTGCTCCCTCTGCTGCTGCAGCAGCATCCTTCTTCGTCTTCTCTTTAATTTTATTTTTTTTCAATATTCGACGTATCATAAATATTAATCGTTTTGAGCGAATTATACATCAAAAGACTCACAATATCGAGAAGATTTCATATCTAAAATTTGGGACTGTTTAGAGGAGATTTTGAGTTGATCGAGATTGAATAGTCAGTGTATACTTCATGTTTACTTAGTATATATTTCATGTATAGTTAAGTTATATTCAACTTTTTGAGTGTATCATAATATATAGTCAGTATATAGTTCATGTACAGATAAGCTATATTGTATAGTCACTGTATTTTTTTTTAATGATTTTTTACTATTTATTTATGTAAATAAAATATGACTATATTTGTCACAAACTAATTACGTTTATTGTATAATTTGAAACTACCCCTAATACTCTTTTTGTCCACTTATAGTCGTCCACTATTGACTTGATACATAACTTAAGAAACAATAAATAATAAGAGTAATTTTACTATTACCATTTGAATATATTAAATTTAATGCTTTGAAATTAGTATTGAATAGTATCTAACACTAAGGGTAAAACAGACAAAAAAGGTTAAATTATCTTTTGATTTTTAAAATTGGACAAATATTATTGAACAACTATTTTTAATATAGTAGACAAGTAAAGATGGAGAAAAGGTGTATATAAATGGAGAAGTAAAAGTGAAGAGAGAGAGTATACTATTAAAGCATTATGAGTTAAGGATGTGTTTTATTAATCAATCTCTCCGTTAACTTTTACTTGTTATATTTGAAAAATAATAATTAACATAACTATTTTATTACATTACACTTATTAATTAATATTTAATATTAAATTTTGAAAAATAAGTAATTATATTAAAAATAAAATATGAAAAAAATAACTATATTTTTTTATATGTTAACAGTGATAAATAAAAATAAATAGGGGGAGTAATATATTCCATTAAAGTAGGAGATACAATTTTTAACATAAAGGTCCCCCTAGTTATTTATTGTAACAAAATTTATGTACAACGGCTCGTTTAATGTAATCGAAAATCGGCTCTCCGTGCCCACTCCCTACACTCGGTCTATGCAATGAAAGTTTATGTACTTTTAGGATGTGTTTGGTACGAACGAAAATGTTTTTCTAGAAAATAAGTAGTTTTTGACTTATTTTCTCATGTTTAGTTGGTGAGATAAAAATATTTTCCAAAAAAGATTTTTAGTATTTGATTTATGAATGAAAAATGTTTTTGAGAAATATCTTTTATTTTTACTAGAATAGAAAATAATTTTTGAAATTGAAAATATTTTTTAAAAACAAACTTAAATTTTCTTTTGGGG
>NW_006239605.1:6063-31472 GCF_000226075.1 Solanum tuberosum | reverse complement strand
GTTGGGGGGCTGGTTTGAGGGGTAGGAAAATAAATTGATTTTTTCAACAAAAAGAAAATGTAATTTAAAGTTGGAAGAGAGTTTTGGAAAATGTTTTCCATAAGTTTTGAAGGAAAGTCATTTTCCTTAAATTTGAGGAAAATGAGTTGATTTGGAAAACATTTTCCAAAATATTTAACCCAACCAAACATGTTCCTTCATACCAAACCCACCCTTATTTTAAAACATCGAATATGTTGACTTACACTTAAATGGGATGTTTGATTACCGGTTAGAGATATGCAGAATTTAGCTATATAAGTATTACTGTATTAGTTATATAATATTTAATTATATAAAAGATTATAATAGCTAATGACCCAAAAATTATATAAGTACTACAAGTTTTAACTGAAATTTTTAGAATTTTATCAAAATCTAACTAAGTGATTTAAAAAAGAGAATTCACGTAAAAGTATATGTCCAAAAAAATTCTAAATCAATAAAAATATATATAATAAATCGATTTTATTTATTATATATATTCAAGATATATCTTCTAAATTAAATATCACAATTCATAAATATCAATTTGTATAATCATTTCATAAACTAAAACAGTTAATAAAATATAATATTTATTGAGCACCAATTTTCTTATATCAATTTTCATAGTCATTATACACATTGCATAAACTTAGAGTTGATTTGGATTAGTTTAAAAATAGTAGTTTTTAAGTAAAAAAAAAATAAAAAGTTGGGAGAGTCCTACTTTTGGTTTAAAACTTTTTTTAAGTAATTTTAAATTTATTTTAATTTATTTTTAACTTTATCAAGCACTTTCAAAAACTAAAAATGACTTAAAAATAGGTTTGATCAACTTTTAAAACAATCCAAACAGACTCTAATACATGTTTATATATAACCCCATAAAAAAAATTAGGTAAATCAATTTGTATACAAATTCATCCGTATAGTTTGAGAGTACAAATAGTTTATGTTCAAAAAGGTGAACATACCATATTGATATATATATATTCCATATAAAATATAAATACACAATAAAATGAATTTGTTTGGTAAAATAATGAAAAACTTCTACTATTAATCCGTTATTTTTGTTTTGGATCCCATGGATAATCACTTCTTCCCGCCATAATTCTAAAATCATATAAATTAACACAGACCATATAACATAAGAGTAATGAAATTAAATGGGTTACTAATGAGAATTCATTTTAAAATAATATTTTCTAATTTTGAGCCAAAAATCGTGCACGAGACATTAAAATTTTTAGATATGTTACGTATTGTAATAAAAAATTTAGTTTGTTAAATAGTAACAAAAATATATCTATGATTTTGTGAGCAGTTAAGAATCGAGACAAATCGAACGAATAACAAAGAGAGAAAATTGGAAACCGCCTTTCTCGAACCATGTATTTGTCTTTATATACAAAATATTATCGCACCTATTTCTATTATTTCTATTACAAAAATGGGAAATATAAAATAGATAATAACAAGTGAGCTGCATCAGCTTGGACTTGCAATTAGTTGAGCTGCAACTGTGTTCTTATTATGAGGTCCAACACCCCTCAAGTTGGAGGGTGACAAAACACCCAACTTGGGCAGTACAACATGATGAACAAGGCCCGTGAGAGGTTTTGTAAAGAGATCTGCCAGCTGAGCATTGGTAGGGACATGCATGATGAAGAGAAATAAGACCATCCAGAAGCTTAGTGCGAGTGAAGTGACAATTTACTTCAATATGCTTGGTACGCTCATGAAAGACAAGATTGTGTGCAATGTGTATGGCAGCCTGGTTATAATCACAAAAAGACCAACTGGAGAAGTATGAAGATCTTTGAGCAAATGAACAGTCCAGGCCAACTCAGCCACCACCTTACTGATGGCTCTATATTCAACATCAGCAGATGATAGAGACACTACTGCTTGTTTCTTGACCTTCCAGCTGATCAAAGACTCCCCAAGAAAAATGCAAAAACCAGAAACAGATCTCCGAGTATCGGGACAAGCACCCCAGTCACTATCACAATAAGCAGAAAGAGCCAAGGATGGGGAGTTACTGAAAAACACACCAATAGTAGATGTACCCTTAAGACACCGTAAGACGTGCAAAGCAACATCCATGTGTCAGGAGTATGAGGAGCCTGAAGAAATTGACTCAAATGTTGGATGGCAAAGCAGAGGTCGGGGCGTGTGTGAGTAAGGAAGTTCAACTTCCCAACAAGACTTCTGTATGATGCAGGCGAAGGCAGAACACATTCATTAGCCTTTAATTTGACATTGATATCCAAAGGACAAGTAACAGCAGTAACATCAACACATCTAAACTCTTGGAGAAGGTCATGGATAAACTTACGCTGATGAAGTACGTAGGAGACTATAAGAAGCATAAGCCACCTCAATACCAATTGTTGACACCCAATTTTGGTTCTCCACATATATGCTATGAATTTTTGTAAAAAAAAACAAAGGACTTTTTAATTATTTATTTTATTTGATAAATTTATTTCATAAATACTATTTTTATTTTTAAAAAATTAAACATATTATATAAATATTACTACTTACTTTCTCATTTTTAAATTTCATGTCAAATAAATGTTATTTTTTAAGGGTTAACTCGATTTTTCTAATTAAATATAATTTCTATTATAGCGATAAATATTTTTCGACATTTTTTTCAAAAGTAGGAAAAATCTTAATTAATTAATTAGTTGCTAATTTATATTAATTTTATTTTTTAGAATCACTAATTTTAACAAATAAGCTAGTCTTGTAAAATTATTATTTTTAATTTATAAACTATGTCTATTTAATAAAGAATAGGTTATAATTTAAATAAATTTAATTTGAACAAAAACTTGGCAATCCAAGTCTTTTAATTCGGCCAATCCACGCGTGCCACATAAGAAGCACATGGATTGTGTCTCTTCTTATTCGATCTCAACCATCCAATTTAATCCAAAGGCTTTAATTAATTTATCTTTTTTAATATATATATATATAGTTGAAAACATTTTTCAGCAACTTAATGAATGCAGATTTTGAGGTTCAAAATTGCAGATTTCTAGCTTGAAAATTCCAGATTTTAGGAGTTAAAAAATTGCAGATTTCAACAGCTTTACGTGCAGATTTTTAGTGCAAAAAAAAATGTGTATTTTGGAACAAAAACGCTTTATTGTGAGAGTTTTTTATGCAGATTTTTAGGTTCAAAAGTTTGTATGTCTTGCTTGAAAGTTGCCGATTTTTGTAAGTTAAAACACTACACCTCTTAACAGCCTTATTGAACAGATTTTAGTGTAAAAAATGTTGCTCTTTTCTTAGTTAAAAACACAATTTTTTTTGGGACCTAAAGATATAGATTTTTATCTAATCACTATACTTTAAGAGTTTAAAAGTGCAGTAATTTGAATCTAAAAGTGCTTGAAAATACTACTTTCAAAAGGAAAAAGGAACATTTTTAAAAGGACCAAATTATTTAATAGCACTATTTATCAACACTCATTTAAACCTTTATGCTAAGGATAATTTATCATTTAAAACTTCCAAATAATTTCAAACTAATTTACAGGTTAAAATGACCACCTTGAAGTACATAAGGCTAAAGTTATTACTTTCTAGAAAAAAAAAATCTTAAGAAAGTAAGTAGGGAAATAGACCCTTACATTTTAGCAACAAAATAAATAATAACTATAGAATAAGTCCCAATAGCTAGACTTATTTTATATTCTTTAATTCACCCCCTTTTCGAAAATATATTTGTTATTGTCACTTTCCAAATCAAACATTACTAAAACACTTTAATTTCTTAACATGTTATTTCAAGATTCTAGATATGCCAACAGGTTCAAAATACAAGGTACATACATATATATGTCATACGCGAAAAGGTACAAATCCTATATTTTTAGTTTTCTCTATATGACTTATTGTTTTGTTACACTTCATATTATTTTTGTCACATCTACTATATCTTTTACAAATGTTACTTATATTTTTTATATACAATTTATAAATCCATACACTCTAATATACACATTATTTTACTACATGTTTGCAACTCGACTACTATCTCATTTTATTTTATTTTCTTTCATGTCTTAATTCTATAAATAAATAAAACAACAAATTTTCCTATCCTTTAAACTTAACATTTATTTTGGATACATTTATATAAGACGCATCTATATTTTTTAACATAAAAAAAATTGTCATATATTTTTTAGTACATTTATTTATTCATTTATTACCGTATGATAAACATACTACTATTAATTTTATAGACATATATACGACGTATCTTGTATTTTACTCTTTTCTTAAAATGATAAAATTTACTTACCATTGATTTTTAAAGAAAAATAAAATAAACAAGTTTTCCTAATCATATTTTTTCCTAAATTGAGTTTAAGGACTATCTTGGGATAGGCTTTGAGGGATGCTTAACACCTTTCCTTCGAGTAACCAAAACTCTTACTCAAAATCTCATTGGTTTCGCAAATTTAAACAGAGTTTACATTTACATATTTAAAAAATAGATTTCCTAATATTTTCCTTAAAATTTAGGTGGCGATTCTAAAACAAAAATATTTTTTTCCTAAATTGAGTTTAAGGACTATCTTGGGATAGGCTTTGAGGGATGCTTAACACCTTTCCTTCGAGTAACCAAAACTCTTACTCAAAATCTCATTGGTTTCGCAAATTTAAACAGAGTTTACATTTACATATTTAAAAAATAGATTTCCTAATATTTTCCTTAAAATTTAGGTGGCGATTCTAAAACAAAAATATTTTTTTCCAAGAATCAAAGTGTCAGCTATATTATGTTGTGAACTGTTTCGACTGGTTCGAAATAGGGTGCGACAGCTTGGCGACTCTACTGGGGACCTACTTAGGTTTTCACCTTAGAAAACTTAATTTAAGAATAATACTTGTGATTACTTGTTTGTTTTTTGCTTGTTTGTTTTACCGAATTGATATATTGTTTTGACTGAAATGCAGTAAGTAAAATCCAAACTTGTGTTCCTTATTTGTTTTAAAACACTACTTGTTACTGCTTTTCCTACACTGTCATTTGCACATTCAATCGAGTCTTTGGCCGTACACGCACACATTGTACATGCGAAGGATGTTCCTACACTCATCTGAAACTCTCTTTGGATTCCTTAGTTTCAGAGTTGGTGCAATTAAGATAGTGCACCTTCTCGCAATTACTCAATACCACTCTCAATCATCTAGGAAAAAATCTTACTGTTAAAATAGGTCATGTTGCATAGTCTTAGGCAAAACAATAAATGGTATTGTCGTTGCGTTTAGTAAACCACCCAAATGTCAATAAGTTTCTTCTTTAAAACTCGACGACATAAACTTTATGTGAAATTGATGTAAATTATCCAAACTTAAACACATAACAGATTTAAAGCAAATAAACTCATTACACCCTTTGCCCTCTTTTCAGATGAACCTCAACCAAGACTTGCCAAATATCCAAATGATCATTTCAGCGCCCCGCATTCTACAAAATTGGTGGCAAAATATCTGAAAGATACACGGGGCTGAGATTCAAGGGCACTTAGGAGCATTATTGTTACTTCTGGGGACACAGTGCGATAAACTCTTTGTCACTCAATTAACGGGGTTTTGGGAACTAAGCACCGTAACTTTCAAATTCCTGGATTTTGAGATCACTCCTACACTAGAGGAGTTCAGTAGTCTTACCGAGCTACCAATTAGAGGGAGGCTACCAATGATCCCGTCAGCTATCTGTACTGGTGATTTTCTAGGTCTCCTTGATCTACATATATTTCGATCATTGAGATATGTGGACGACAGACAGGTCGAGTTAGACTATCTCTTTCAGAGGTTTGGGCGTTCGGAAGGTTACTATGAATATCAGCGTGAATTTGAATGTACTCGCGGAGCATGGGAACATATGAGGCCAAGAGTTTCGTTATGGCTTTCCTGGGAGTTATGGTGTTCCCGATAAGGTCCAATTCTGTCGATATTAACATATTGCCGATGGTTATAAACATCTTCAACGATCCACAAATATTTTATTTGGTGCCCATGATCCTCGCTGAAGTTCTTCGTTCGATGACAGCCTGCATTAGGGGGCACAACTTCTTCGGGGGATGCAGTATGCTACTACAAATCTTGGTGAGAAAACATTTCTATCATCGTGATCCACAAATGGATTTCTACATAGGTACACGTAATATGATTGAAAGCCATGAAGATCGTCTCCAAAATTGGGTGGGCGCACCGAAAGGAAGGGAAGAGTGGTGCACATTCCTGAACAACATTACAGGAGATGCCATTCAATGGAAGTTTTCTTGGATAAGAGGAGTGGCGTTTGCGAGAATTTGATATTTTTTCTTTATCGAGTTAATTAGGCTGAGGGGCATTCAACCATATGTACCTCTTCGGGTTATGCAGCAATTTGAAGTCATCCAAGACATTCTGCTATGGTCAATCATGGGGTCACATGAAGATGCTTTCACTTCAGTCTCGCTGGAATGGATAAGAAATCTGCAAGCCGAGTGAGAATACACGATCGATTTGGAAATAAGAGAGGAAAAATGGTGCACGCCGGAGTATTATGCTTAGCGGAATACTGTGAGTCATATGGCTCATCCAAGCGTACACGGGCATTAGGGGTTTGTAGAAAACCAACAGATTGATTGGATTAGAGAATCAGTGCTTCATCACATGGGATTCACCACATCCATGTATAATCAAATTGTTCCCGGATCCATCGATTATTTGATCCAGGTGGTTGAAGAAGAAGAAGAAGAAGACCCGAAAGAGGATCCTGAAGATGACCCAGAAGAGGATGTTGAAGAAGACCCAGAAGAGGATCCCGAAGAAAACCTAGAAGAAGAGGTGAAGGAAGCCCACTTGGAGGTTTCTGAAATGGGTTTCTAACATCTATGACCCAAGAGATGGAGGGGTGATAGACATGTCTCCCGAACGTGGCCCCGACGAGTCGCCAGAGTACCACCTAGGGCCATATTATGATGGGGATGATGACAATGATGATGCTCCAACCTGGCCGTAGATCCGTTTTTCTTCTTTGAACTCTTTTCATAAGCTCCTCAAAGTGTCATGTGGCCTATCCCTCTTGTATGCCTTATGGCCCCCCGTACTTTCATTTCTTAGGTTTCTGATTGCCTACATCAATGTAACATCCAATACTACCTTAATCAATGAAGTTATGTTTGCTCCAAATCTAAAATGTGTTTAAATGGATAATTTATTATCAAACTGATTACAACATAGGCCTACCTCAGGCAAAAAGAGGTTTTACATTAGGACGCGTTTGAATGTCGCCAAATTGGCGTATATATGTGTTTCACTTATATATTTGTTACATCTTTCAATATTTTTCAAACTAACATAGTTTTTTTTTTCTCTTTGTTTTCTTTTCTTTTTATTATCCCCAAAAGTATGTTGATTTGTGTCGACTTGCAAACTAGCTGACTCACGATACAACCTTCGATCCAAAGTAAAGATGACTGATAAAGACAAGTTCAACACTGATGCAAACATATTGATACCTATTGAGAACCCCGAAGGTTCTCGAAACATGACAGACATCCAAAGTGAAGAGAAAATGGCTCGCATGGAGCTAGAACTCGAGATCTTGAGAGAAGAACTACGCCAAGTGCGAGACTTGGCCAAACTATCAGCTACCACTTTCCCTACTTTCAAGACGTCTATCTACTTCGTAAAAGCTGACTTG
The DNA here is from genome assembly GCF_000226075.1 of Solanum tuberosum. Taxonomy (NCBI): domain Eukaryota; kingdom Viridiplantae; phylum Streptophyta; class Magnoliopsida; order Solanales; family Solanaceae; genus Solanum; species Solanum tuberosum. The sequence continues at coordinate 23,722 of NW_006239605.1, read as the reverse complement.
CCAAATCAGCCAGAACAAACTCAACACGCTCCAACTCACGGTCGAGTTCCACCAACTTCTCCAACCGCAGTTAGGACTGTTCCTGACCTTTCCAATCGTGACCCTACCATACCAATAATGAAAAAAAAAACTTGGGGCACATGTCGCCGCTCCCTATTGTTGACACCCAATTTTGGCTCTCCACATTTAACTATAGTAATAATTATAATAATAAAAAAATATATATGTTATGAAATTTTTCATAGGAATACAAAAAAAAATTAATTATTTATTTGACTTGATAAATTTATTTCTTAAATGTTATTTCTTATAAAAATTAAATATATTATATTACTACTTAATTTCTCATTTTTAAATAAATGTTGTTCTTCTTAAGAATTGAATCTATTTTGGTTCAAATATAATTCCTTTGTCGCAATAGATATTTTACGAACATTTATTAAAATTAGAAAGCTTAGTTAATTGATGATTTACTAATTTATGTTAATTTAATTTTAAGAGTGATTAATTTTATTAAATAAGCTAATCTTGCAAAATAATTATCACTTATAGCTATTTAATAAAGAAAGTAGTTATAATTTAAATGAATTTAATTTGAGAAAATTTGGCAATCCAAATCTTATTAAACCGGCCAATCCGTGTATGCCACGTAGGCGAGCACATGGATTGTGCTTCTTTAGATTCGATCTCAGCCTTACAATCTAATCTAACGGCCTTAATTAATTCATCCTTTTGCTATATATATATATATGTATATATGTTATTTATTTTTAAACTCTCTATTTTTACCAACCGTCCGATCAAATGATCGGACGGCCCAAATTAAATCCCAAGTTTTCATCTTTTCCCAAAATAAGTACAACCCATCAGCCACACTTTTCTTTTTTCCAGAACTTTCTCCCTTCCCCATACGTTTTCTCTTCCCAAAAATCACCCCTTTCCCATCAAACTCTTTTCCTCTCCTCTCCCATCGATCTCTCTCTCCTCTGCCAGCGCTTTCGCCTACAGACCATCGGAAAATGGCAATTTCCGGTGGTCTCCAACGTATCTCCCTACCCTCCATCAATCATATCCTCCTCGTGTCAACTTTACATCTTTTCTGAACCACGACAGCCCTAAAAAGCCACACTACCGCCACTGCTAAGACTGAAGAGGTGAAGAACGTGAAGGACCATCGGATTTGGGATCGTTATCCCCTTAATCTGATGGTTGTAAGATTGGAATCCTCCCCCAAAATTCGACTATAAAATCAACCCTTTGGTTCTCATTCAAGGGGTGGCGAAAAACAAACGAAAAAAGAGAGATAGAACACGCCTCAAGCATTAGATTTAAGAAAATTTATATCTTCTCTCATCTTTCGATTTTCGGTCTTGAATTCGAGTTTGAGAGAGTTGGAAGTTAGAATTCTAGACGTTGAAGCTCTTGTTTGCTGCTCCAAAGAAGGTAAACTTTTCTTTTTCTCTGTGTTGCTTCGATAGTTTTGTGTTTTCTTGTAATCTTCTATGTGTTGCTTCGATAGTTGCGTTTCCTATAATGTTCTGTATGTTGCCGATCTAGATTTCTAAGCTTGAGCTAATTAGTTTCTGTACTTCCTGCTTCTGTTTTGTGTGGAGATTTGTTAGGAATTTTATACATTAGTATTAGTTAAAAGCCTGGATCGCATGTGTCACTGCATGTATTGATAGTAATCTGGATATATACTCTTTTGCTAATGCATTCTATCTTGTTGTATTGATCTTTGAATCTGCTAGTTCTACCTCTCTAAAAAAAATAATCTAAAAATGCTTTCTTTGGTTAGATTTAAACAGTAAAGTTCTACTTCAATACATTTGTTAATGTTTTCTACGCTTCCACATTTTCTATCCTAGTCCCCTGTTAAAAGACTATCATCTAAGCTTGTTTTGCTTTGAATTTTCTTAAGAAACTCCGTGCTACACAGTTGCTCTATTGTGATTTGATTTAGAATCTGTTAGCTCCTCAAATTTTGTTCTTCCCTTTGTTCTGTGCATCTGTTAAGTAATGAGGAATCAGTTGATCCATTCTAGACTCCTTCGAGAATGACGTATTTGGTTTATGAAATTGATGAAGTCTAAACATAGAAGTGATCTCATATTTTATGCATTAGTTCCTTGTTGAAAACCTTGACATCAAGTTGCATGTTTCCTTTAGTTTAACATTATAGCTCATTGTAGCTTCACTTATGAAACTAAAAATCTACTATTGATCGTTGGTATGCTAAAAATAAAATCTTAAAGTCTAGATGTAAATTCTTACCTTCCAAAATAGTTCAAATCTAGTCCATGTCTTTCTTTAAGTTCCCTCGTATTTAGCTCGCATTGAATACTTGCTGCTAATATGAAATTGGGTTTAGTTTTAATTGGTTATTATGATCAAATCATAACAAATTAAACTCATATTTTACTTCCTGTTTTAAGATAGTTGTAGAGTCTTTGACTAAGTGATGCGATTCGATTCATAATTTTTTTTTAGTTCTCTGTTTTAATTTTCAAAATGAGCCAATGTTGTTCTACGTGACCTGCTAACATGATTATATGTATGTGTTTACTCGGTTTGAACATATATTGGAAATGTATGGCATGGGGGGTTCACTACCGAAAACATTTGTTTATCTTTTCTAAGTTTGATTCCATTTTCCTGTAGAAACTCTCTATTACTTCCCTTAAAATGACAATGATATGTGCCTATTTTGATATGAATTCTTTTGTTTCCCCAAAGCTATAAGTTAAGTTAGTATAAATTTGGAATGATCAATTCTCTCAAACTTTTCCATTATGTGCACTTAGTGTAATTTTCTTTCCCCTGCATCACTGGATCTTGGTTTGTTTCAATTGGAATTCAGCATGAGGGTCCTCCTTGATTACTTAGTATATTCGTGTAATTTAACCAGTAACATGCGTTATGCTAATCCTTTTCTTTTCTTTATTGTCACATGTACACTTGGAGCACATTCGGAGTTGCGATACGACTCCATCCATCTGTCCAAATCAGATTTGTGCTCGCCTATGTTATCGCTTGTGTCTAGCAGCCTTCATCACGTCAATAGTGTCCTTATGCTTCCTCCCCACTTCAAAGTTTCATGTGTTTTATATATACATATATGTGTTGCTATTTTGACTAACATTTTCCATATTAATGTTTTATATTTATATGCATGCTTGCTTTTATTTTGGGTTTATAGAAACCAATTGAGAGCGATAGAAAGACATAGTCGTTCATCTCCCATCCCTCTAGATATTGAGTTTAGTATGATCATTTGGCCTAGGACGACGCTTTCTAACTTAGTTTTCACTTGTTACTTAGCATATCTTTTGGTCATGAAAACTTAACCTTTAAAAAGTAAACTTGGGGGTAACCTCTTTTATTTCTTTAAAGAAGAACATATCCATTTAAGTTTGGTTTTAATGAGAGTTTGGAAACATTTTTTTAGCAACTTAATGAATGCAGATTTTGAGGTTATAAGGTGCAAGTTTTAGCTTGCAAATTGCAGATTTTTGAAAGGTAAAACTGCAACGTTTAAAAGCCTGGCAATGCAGATTTTTAGCTTTAAAAATTGCAGATTCTTTTTAGTGCGAAAATGCAGATTTAACATGCTCTACCAAGCATTTTTTTTAGCGTAAGAGGTGCAGATTTTAACTTGAAAAATGCAGGTTTTGAGAGGTAAAAAAATATAGCTTTTAACAGCCCTACTGGGCAGTTTTTTGGTGTAAAAAAAAAATGCAGTCTTTTCCTTAGTTTCGAACACCATTTTGCGGAATCTAAAAGTATAAATTTTTGGAACTAACCACTATACTTTGAGAGTTTAAAAGTGCGATAGTTTGAGTCTAAAAAAAAAAACTACTTTTAAGAGGAAGAAGAACATCTTTTTTTAAAACCAAAATGAATGATATAAGGCTTGCTAGAATTATTATCCTTTTGTAGTCTTGAAAGATACATACAACTTAAGTTATTTGTTTATCTTAAGGGACAGGAAAATTCATCATTTAAAACTCCCAAATAAATTTGAAACTAGTTTAAGGGCTAAAGTAATTACCCTTTAGAAATACCTATTTTTAGAAAACAAGTAGGAAAGTAGGCCTATATATTTTAACAAAAATAAATAAATATAACTATAGGATAAGTCTCGATAGTTAGGCCCATTTTATATTCTTGACATCACCCCTTTATGAGAGTATATTTGCTATCGTCATTTTTATCAAATGTTACTAAAACATTTTTACATGTTATTTCAAAATTTTAGATATGCCAACAGGTTCAAGGTACATACATATATATATATGTCATACACAAAAAGGTACAAATCCTATATATATTTTTTAGTTTTTCTCTATACGTAACTTATCATTTTGTTACACTTGATGTTATATTTTTCTCATATCTATTATCTCTTTTACGATATTACTTATTTTTTTTTTTTTTTTAACTTATAAATTCCTACACTTTCATACACATGTTATTTTACTAAATCTGTACTATCATTAACTTATCCTTACGTGTAAATAAATAATAAACATTCACATGTTTTACACAACTTACATGTATATACTACACTTTATAATAAACATATTTAAGATCACAAACCTTTATATAATATTTTAACATTTTATTTTATTTTATTTTAGAAAACTTCATTCTATATATTTTCATTCAAATTACACATCACGTATTACTACATATTTACATTCAACTACTATCTTATTTTCACGTCTTAATAAGACGACATATTTTCGCAAATTCAATATCTATATATTTAGGATAATTTATTATGATACAACTATATATATTTTACATATGAATATATCCCATATTTAAGTGAATTTATCTATGTATTTATTTTACAATACTACTATTAAATCTATTTTATAAGATATATATATATATGTCGTACCTTGTATTACACTCCTTTTAAACTAACTAATTAACTTATCATCGATTTTTTAAAGCAAATAAACAAACAAGTTTTCCAAATTATATTTTCCTAAATTGAGTTTAAGGACTATCTTCGGATAGGCTCTGAGGGATGCCTAACACCTTCCCCTCGAGTAACCAAAACCCTTACTCAGAATCTCACTGGTTTCGCAAATCAAAACAGAGTTTACATTTACATGTTTACATAAAAAATGGTTTTCCTAATATTTTCCATAAAATTTAGGTGGCGACTCTAAAATGAAAACAAACCAATTTATTTTCAAAAAATCAAAGTGACAGCCACATTGTGTTGTGAACTGTTTCGACCGGGTTCGAAATAGGGTGCGACACCTATGAGCCACATGTTCTACCTGTATATGCCGCTGGAGCTCCTACCTTCACAATACCAGCAATGGTTAATGTCCTGTATAAGGTCGATCAATATGCAGAAATGCAGAAAGATACCCAGTTGAAAGAAGATGCATCGATAGATGCCCAGCTTCAGGGTCTAAGAAAGGCATTGAAAAGCCTACAAGTTACTAGAGGAACGGAGAGTCTGGATTATGATGAATTGTGCATCCACCCAGACGTTGACATGCCGGTGGGGTACAAACCACCGAAGTTTGACATGTTCGATGGAAAAGGTGACCCTCACGCACATTTAAGGGCATACTGTGACAAGTTAGTCTGTGTAGGGAGGAATGAGAAGTTGAGGATGAAGTTGTTCATCCGGAGTCTGTCTAGAGAAGCATTAACCTGGTATACCCGTTAAGACCCTAGAAAATGGCATGACTGGCAGGAAATGGCTGAAGACTTCATGAATCGTTTTAGATTCAATATTGAAATTACTGCTGATAGATTCTCATTGGCCAACATACAGAAGAAGCCATCAGAGAATTTCCAAGAGTACGCACGATGTTGGAGAACCGAAGTCGCAAGGGCGCAACCACCACTAGATGAGAGTGAGCTTTCAAAGTACTTTATTTGAGCTCAAGAAGGTGTCTACTTTGAAAAGATGGTGTCAATGATAGGCCAGAAGTTTGCATAATTGGTCAAGATGGGAGACTTTATAGAGGAGGGTGTTAAATATAAGAAGATTCAGTCTATGGTCACATTGCAAACTGCAAGTAGGGCTATACAAGCGGGTTCCATTGGCGGCATAAAAAGGAAAAGAGAGGATGTTTTAGCTATCACTTACCAACAAGGAGGACCGTCCCACCGATACCCCAATAATCCCTAAATCGCTGCGTATACTTCATACGTCCCATACCCAATATATAATACCCAACCACACTATAATCCACCCTGAGCACCAGCATACCAAAATCCTCCAAGACCACATGTCCCTGTCCAATCACCAATCCACCAAAATAGACTAGCATATTCACCGAGACCACATCTAAATCTTGAAGCTAGAAATGCTCGCACTTACACACTGATTGCCGAACCCTATGCCTAATTGTTTGAGAGGTTGAGGACAGCGGGAGTGCTGCAACCAGTTGAAGGAAAACTTCTTGATCCAGTCCCTCGTAATTTTGATGGAAACAAGTGATGCGCTTACCACTCAGGAATCCAAGGACACGACACAGAAGATTGTTATGGGTTGAAGAACCAGATCGAGTCTTTTATCAGAAGAGGAGTAATCAAATGCACTCCAACACCTCCCAATGTGAACAACAACCCTTTTGCCAAACCAAGAGAATTGGGAAGTCAACATGGTTACTCTAGATGAAGAATATGGGGGCCCTGACTGTCTAGACGTAGATGAACCAGATGCCATGACATTTTCGGCGCAACCTGTTATCACTGTTCAACTAATGGAACCTCTTACTGTCCAAACATATCTTCCAAGAGTTGTAGTGACCACTTTGATCGCTAAAAAGCCTGATTATGACACCAAAGCAGTCCCATGGGACTATCGAGCACACGTCAAGGGCAAGATGATTGACATTGTCGTGCCTCAAGGGATGACTAGGTCGGGGAGGTGTTATGCCCCAGAGGATCTAAATCAAAGAGCTCTTGGAAAAGAACAGAATCAAAAGAAGAATGTTACCGATGCTGAAGCCGTAGAATTTTGGAAGAAGATGCAGCCTAAAGACTATTCAGTCGAAGATCAGCTGAAGAAGACGCCTACCCACGTATCTATTTTTTCTCTACTTATGAGTTATGAAGCTCATAAGAATGCTTTGATGGAAATGTTAAACGGAGTGAATATTCCAAAAGAGACCACCAGTGAAACCTTAGCTTCAACGATTGGAAGAATAGTGGAAGCTAATAAGATTTCTTTCCATGATGATGAGCTACCTGCAGAAGGGGCTGGGCACAACAAAGCGCTTCACATCGCAGTCAAGTGTTGTGGTAAGGTTGTGACTCGAGTTCTAATTGATGGTAGTTCTGGATGCAACATCTGTCCTTTTACCACTTTGAGGGATTTAGGTGTTAATATGGGAGAGATAAAGGAAAGTCGTGTGAAAGTTAGAGCTTTTGATGGAGCGTAAAGAAGTGTCATTAGAGAGATCTATCTCACATTGCAGGTGGGGCCAGGTGAATTCCCCATCCTATTTCAAGTGATGGATGTATCATCCAACTATAACCTGTTGCTGGGAAGACCATGGGTTCACATGGCAAGAGCGGTTCCTTCCACTTTTCACCAATGTGTAAAGTTTGAGTGGGGTCGCACAGAGGTTACCATCTACAGAGAGCTCAGTCACCCCATCCTTTCTGTTAATTATATCCCATTCGCTGACAAGTTAGATAGAGCTACCTTTAACACTTTGGAAATTATGCAAGCTATAAGGGTCGGTGAGGAAGTAGAGGGAGGTAATACAAAGTTGTCAAGTGTAGCGAAAATGGTTGCGTCAGAGGTGTTGAAGTATGGATATCAAGCTGAGAATGGACTTGGACCTAAGTCTAATGGCATAGTTGAGCCGATCCAGCTAAAGCATCAGAGAGGCACCAACGGACTCGGATATGAGCCTGCCTCGGGAAGAAACTGTCACGGGTCAAGCGATACAATTTTTGTACCAGAACAAGCTTTGATTTTAGATCAAGCCGGCGTTGATGACATCGTGGAAGGAATAGGCAATCTGTTCGTGGCCATGGCTGGAGAAGAAAAAGGAATAAATCTCAACAAGTTGACCATTCGTGATGCCGAACCTGGAGAAATCTTGCAGAATTGGACCACCAGCCTATCCCTATTTCAACCAGAGTCCTGGTAGTGTGGAAAAGTAGTCTTAATTTTAAAATTCGCATGATCAAATTGAGGCTTGAATCACGCCTAATCTTTTGTTGCTTGCCTCTTCTAAAAAGCTAGAATGCTTTGAAATAAAAAGTCTTTATTTTCTTTTAAAAATTTCTCGTTATTTTAAATATCTATTTATCTTTACTTACCTTTTGCACTTTTCAGCACTCATATTAATAAAAATCCTCGTTCAACGGTTATGACATGTAACGAATCCACCGAGCAAGGTGAAAATAATGAACAAAATCACGAAGAGTATGATGAAAGCATGATGCCTGAAAATCTGCCACACGAGATCGAGCAGGTTGAAAGTCAAAAGAAACTCAATATGGATGAAACAGAGGTTGTCAACTTAGGAGATAAGAAAATCGTGAAAGAGACACGAGTCAACATACATTTGGAGGCTGAAAGAAAGCAAGAGTTAATAGAATTGCTTAAGCAGTATGTTGACATATTTGCTTGGTCTTATGATGACATGTTAGGATTAAGCACTGATATTGTCTTACACAAATTACCGACTGATCCCACTTGTCTACCTGTTAAGCAAAAGACAAGAAAATTCAAGCCAAATTTGAGCTTAAGGATCAAGGAAGAGGTAACTAAGCAAATTAAGGCGAACGTTGTAAAGGTTACAAATTACTCCACATGGTTAGCCAATATTGTGCCTGTGCCAAAAAAGGATGAAAAGATCAGATTATGTGTGGACTATTGAGATATCAATAGGACCAGTCCTAAGATGATTTCCCTCTTCCAAATATTCATATACTCATCGATAATTGTGCAAAACATGAGTTGCAATCATTTGTCGATTGCTTTGTAGGATATTACCAAATCTTGATGGATGAAGATGATGCAGAGAAGACAATGTTTATCACTCCATAGGGAGTATATTGTTACAGAGTAATGTCATTTGGTCTAAAAAATGCCGGTGTAACCTACATGAGGGCCATGACTACCCTTTTCCATGATATGATCCACAAGGAAATTGAAGTGTACGTGGATGATGTCGTTATCAAATCCAGAAGAAGTTCAGACCACCTGGATGACTTACGAAAGTTCTTTGAGAGGTTACGTAAATATAATCTGAAGTTGAATCCAGCAAAGTGTGCATTTGGAGTACCCGCTGGAAAACTGTTGGGATTCATCGTTAGCAGGAAAGGCATAGAGTTGGATCTATCAAAGATAGAAGCAATCCAAGAGCTACCTCCACCCAAGACCGGGAAAGACGTGATGAGTTTCTTGGGAAGATTGAATTACATTAGTCGGTTCATAGCTCAATCCACAGTGATCTGTGAACCCATATTCAAATTACTGAAGAAGGATGCTGCCACGAAATGGACAGAGGAATGCCTAAAGGCTTTCGATAGAATCAAAGAATACTTGTCCAACCCACTAGTATTGGTCCCACTAGAGCCTGGAAAGCCTTTGTTATTATACATGTTTGTCATGAATAATGCATTTGGATGTGTATTGGGGCAGCATGATGAGACAGGTAGAAGAGAGCAAGCCATTTACTATTTGAGCAAGAAGTTCACACCATACGAGGCAAGATACACCTTGTTGGAACGAACATGTTGCGCTTTGACTTGGATCACGCAAAAATTTAGTCATTACCTGTCGGCATATACCACGTACTTGATCTCAAGAATGGATCCACTTAAGTACATCTTTCAGAAACCAATGCCTATAGGTAAGCTGGCAAAGTGGCAAATTTTGTTGAGCGAGTTTAATATTGTGTACGTGACACAGAAGGCCATCAAAGAACAAGCCTTGGCTGATCACCTCGCAGAAAATCCGGTGGATCAGGATTACAAGCCACTCACGACCTATTTCCCTGATGAAGAGGTGTTTGTTTGTAGGAGAAGATATATCAGAATCGTATGATGGATGGAGAATGTTCTTTGATGGGGCATCAAGCTCTATAGGAGTTGGAATATGAGCAGTCTTAATTTTGGAAACAGGTCATTATTACCCAATCTCAGCCAAGATTAGGTTTTATTGTACCAACAACATGGCGGAATATGAAGCTTGTATTCTCGGACTTAGGATGTCTATAGACATGAACGTCAAAGAACTCTTAGTGATAGGAGATTCTGACTTGTTGGTTCATCAGGTGCAAGGAGAATGGACCACTAAGAATGTCAAGATCCTACCTCATTTGCATTACATAAAAGAGTTGAGTAGGAGATTCACAAGGACTGAGTTCAAGCATGTCCCTCGAGCTCAAAATGAGTTTGCTGATGCTTTGGCAACATTTTCCTCGATGATTTAACACCCAAACAAGAATTACATCGACCCTATTGATATAGAGATACATGATCAACATGTATACTGTTTTCATGTAGAAGACGAACTAGATGGAAAACCATGGTACTATGACATCAGAAGATTGATAGAAGCACAAGAATATCCTGAAAATGCTACAAGCAAGCAGAAATGGACTTTGAGGAGGATGGCCAATCATTTCTTCCTTAACGGAGAAATCCTATATAGGAGAACTTCGGATTTGGGATTGCTGAGGTGTGTCGACACCGTAGAAGCGACAAGACTTTTGGAAGAAATACATGCAGGAACATGTGGACATCATATGAATGGGTTCACTTTGGCAAAGAAGATTTTAAGAGATGGATATTTTTGGATGACCATGGAGAAAGATATCATCCGGTATGTGCAAAAGTGTCATCAGTGTCAAGTGCATGGAGATTTTATACGGGTTCCACCGAATGAGCTAAATGTGATGAGTTCCCCTTGGCCATTTGCTGCTTGGGGCATGGACGTTATCGAACCCAAAGAGCCTCCTGCATCAAATGGGCATCGTTTCATTAAGGTGGCAATCAATTATTTCACAAAATGGGTCGAAGCTTCAACATACAAGGCAGTGACTAAGAAGGTAGTGACAGACTTTGTTCGCAACAACATAGTTTGTCGGTTTGGAATTCTAGAATCAATCATAACAGACAATGTATCCAACCTCAACAGCGATCTTATGAAGGAAATCTTGTGAAAGGTTCAAGATTGCTCATCGAAATTCCACGGTTTACCGGCCATAGATGAATGAAGCAGTTGAGGGTGCAAATAAGAATATCAAGAAGATCCTAAGGAAAATAGTGGACAGTCACAGGCAATGGCATGAGAATCTACCATATGCTTTACTTGGTTATCGCACCACGATCAGAACATCAACTGGGGCAACTCCATATATGTTGGTTTATGGTTCGGAAGCAGTAATACCTGCTGAGGTGGAAATACCATCTTTAAGGATTATCTAAGAGGTTGGTCTGGACGATGCATAATGGATAGGTAGCAGGCATGAACAATTGATGCTCATCGATGAAAAGAGGATGGACGCAGTTTGTCATGGCCAACTCTGTCAAAACAGAATGACCAAAGCATTCAACAAGAAAGTCAAACTTCGACGGTTCACACCTGGGCAATTAGTATTGAAGAAGATCTTTCCTCACCAAGGAGAAGCCAAAGGGAAATTTGCACCAAATTGGCAAGGACCCTACATGATTCATAGAGTACTCTCAGGAGGTGCGATAATCTTAGCAGAAATGGACGGCAGAGTGAGCACAAAGCCAATCAATTCAGACGCCATCAAGAAATACTACATCTGAAGACTTCAAGATTAGTGCTTATTTCTTGTACTTTTGCATTTTATTGTAACAAAACTACGTCTAGACCAGACTTCCCACGGCGGGGTACGTGGGCAACTCACATCGGATCCGATCTCCCTTAGAAAACCCAAAATCATCATTTCCATGTATTTAGAGCTACGCTCGACCTGAATTTCCTCGGTGGTATACGTAGGCAATCCTTGTCGGATTCGGTCCCTTGCATTTCATATTTTTCACTCTCCCATGTTGTATTTGAACTACGTCCTGACCTGATTCTACTTGGATACGTAGGCAGCCTGAGTCATGCTCAGTCATTCCATTGCATGTTTCTTACTTTTCCTTTATATTTTCAGTCTTCTATTGTAATTGAACTACGTTACAACCTGATTCCATTCGGATTCGTAGGCAGCTTGAGTCAGGCCCGGTCATTGCATTTCATATTTTTCACTTTCCTTTTGTATTTGAACTACGTCCTGACCTGATTCCACTTGGGTACGTAGGCAGCTTGAGTCAGGCTCGATCATTGTATTACATACTTCTATTTCTCCCACTTGTATTCGAACTACGTTACGATCTAATTCCTACTTTGGGGATACATATGCAGCCTGAGTTAGGCTCGATCAATGCACTGCATAATTTCTATTTTTTTCTTACCCTTAGGAAACACTTCCTCATAGTTAGCATAACCTCAGAATATGAAGAATCTCGATCATCGCATTGTCTGCAAAAGAGCTAGACAAGCTTCAGCATGAGGGTAAAAGCTACAAGAAGACTATGTTGGATATAGTCAACAAAACGGAAAGCTCGGTGGACTTCAGAACATGTCATAATCTAAAAACGCTGGAGAATTACTACATACATATATACCTAATATATAAGTAATATACTTATTTTCTTAAAATAAAAATAAAAAAAAGCTAATTCTTTTCAAAAGTTTTTTCTACTCTTCCACCTACCAAGTCTATAGGTTAAAAAACTATGTGCATGCTAAGAAGACGTTGAAAATTTCCAGTGATGAGGTTTCAATCCGCGAGTCGATACAAATTAACACCCCCTCCCAAACTAAAAATTTTCTTTGAGCGCAGGAACACATGAATCAAGAAAATAACATCAAGTCTTGGGGCACGACCGGAGGAGCCACTCGACCTCTACAATCATGAGCCAAAATACTATTTCCCTACTTTATTTCCCGGAAGTACTTCAACTTGCATCTTATGTCTAAGAATATTTTATTTAAATTTTTTGTAGGTACACTCAAGATCCGGATGAAATGCTGAAGAAAAGAGGGCCCTCGTAGGAAAATAGAATAATTAGATTTCTGTCAAAATAACTCCACCAACTGGAGCTTGTAATCTAACCTCATCAACAACTCTACCAATCGGAGACCACCATCTAACATCGTCAAACTCCACAAGAATGGGGTTGTACATAGCAAATGTCCTCAAACTCCACCGATTGGAGGTTGTACATAGCAAACATCGTCAAACTACGCCAACCGGAGGCTGTACATAGCAAACATCATCAAACTCCGCCAATCTAAGGCTGTACATAGTGAATATTGTAGTGACGTCACCGAAGCTCCACCGATCGGGGGCACGCAAGCACAATGACACTTTCATACACTAACAATAACATGTTACATTACAAGCTTTACAAAGCTGGATACAAGCTTTTGCTTTACAACATCCCCGCCAAGCGGAGGTCTACATTACAAGCTTTACACAGCCGGATACAAACTTTTACATTACAAAAGTCGTACCAGTCGAGGGCCTTTACATTACAAGTTACTTTACCTACATCACATTCACAACACAAAAAACGGGGACATCAACAATCGTTTGGACATCTACACTCTACTCTTTACATTCCAATTTCAATTCATAAGTTTTGCAGGATAACGCATTACAACGAGGAACTCCCTCTAAGCAGCAAACTAGGGCAAGTTAGTGCGATGTCAAGCATCACTAGCTACGTCAAGGATTCACTTTCAAAACTCAACTCGACTCGATTTTCAAAAGTTCAAATAACTCTCTCAGGTCTCACTTCATTATAACCCGACATTAGGGCATTCTTTTTTTAAAAAATCATCCCTCTACCATAAGTCTCCAGTAGAAATTGCTACGGAGCATTTCTTATTCTTGTTCTTTAAAACTATTTATCGTCCCTCTATTCGTGCCAATCTCTTCAAACCTCACCACCAAATCATTTCAGTATTACCATAAGTCGATACTGGGGCAAAGTTTTTTTAAATAAATTTTATGTTCCTACACTTCCGAACTACATATGGCTTGATTTCTCATGAAACCTGAGATATGTAGGCAACTCAGAAGCCAGAGTTCGACCATAACTCCATAAACATTTCTTGCCTAGTTTTGCTCAAGGTGTATTTTATTGGGTCGCCTAAAATTGGATCATGTCAATGTTTCTTTGTCCACGTCTTCTCTATTCTATTCCATGGACAAAGAAAGGGGAAAGTTGTTGACACCTAATTTTGGCTCTCCACATTTGTTTAACTAAAGTTTTATAATAATAATAATAATAAAATAATAATAAAAATAATAATAAAAATAAGATATATATATGCTATGAATTTTTGTAAAAAAAAAAAAGGATTTTATAATTATTTATTTTATTTGATAAATTTACTTCATAAATACTATTTTTATTAAAAAAAAAAATAAACATATTATATCAATATTACTACTTAGTTTCTCATTTTTAAATTTCACGTCAAATATATATTGTTTTTTAAGGGTTAACTCAATTTTTCTAATTAAATATAATTTCTATTATAGCGATAAAAAATTTTTGACATTTTTTTCAAAATTAGGAAAAAACTTAATTAATTAATGAGTTGCTAATTTATATTAATTTTATTTTTTAGAATCACTAATTTTAACAAATAGGCTAGTTTTGCAAAATTATTATTTTTAATTTAATAAACTATGTTTATTTAATAAAGAAGAGGTTATAATTTGAATAAATTTAATTTGAACAAAACTTGGCAATCCAAGTCTTTTAATTCGGCAAATCCACGCGTGCCACATAAGAAGCACATGGATTGTGCTTCTTCATAATTGATCTCAACCATCCGATTTAATCCAAAGGCTTTAATTAATTTATCTTTTTTAATATATATATATTAATTCTTTTTTTAAAAAACCCCTTTATTTTATTAACCGTCCGATTGAACGATCGGACGGACGAGATCAAACCTAAGACTTTTAGACCCCTACTCTACCACCACCGCCCTATACTCTGTATTTCTTCAGAGATCATGTTCTTCTTCCCCATGACGCCTCTTCATCTTCCCCAAAGAATGACGCTCCAAACTCCTCTCCCATGGCCCCCATGGCCTCCCCCACGTGCTCCCCCATCCCCTTCGTCAGAGAACGGCTCTTGGCCGCCGGATATGCTCCATTAGTCGCTCAACCCTCTCAAATTGACCTAAAAATATTGATTTTTGAGAGGTTTTTCTTCTCCTTCATAATTGATTTCTTGTTTGCTATGGAATTGGGGTTTTCAAGAATTCAAAATTTGAATTCTTGGAGCCCAAATTAGCTATAAAAGGGAACCATTTGGTTCTCATAAGGGATATTGGAAAATCAAGGAGAAAATCCAAGAGTCAATCAAGAACTACCCCAAAAAAAGAGAGCAAAAATCGCTGCACACTTCAAGTTTTTTTAGAGTTCAAAAGTTTTCCTCTTTTCTGGTCCTTTTACTTTCTGTTTTAAGTTAGAATTTAGGAGGAAGTTTGAAGTTGAAAGCGCTTGACGTCGAGCCTTAGTTTGTTGCTCCATACAAGGTCAGTATTTGGTTCAACCAATTTTTGTTTATATATCATTCCTGTTTAGGTTGAAATATGTTACTGCTTGTTCTTGCATTTTCTTTCATTTCTTTTAAATAAATGTGAATGCAATTGTTTGTATATTATTGTCGCTAGTTTAAATGTGTGATTATGATGAATGTGTCTCCCCATTTCGTTAGACCATGTACGATTCCCTCCTCCCTGTTTTTTTTTTCTTTTGCCATCATTAATAAACAACATTAGTATGAGATGTGTGCAGACTGAGTCATTGATAAACCCTTTTAAGGGATGTGATATGAGCTTCAACCATTGAGTGCAATAAAAATGTAAGAAATCACACCCTTTATGGTTTGTCTGTTGAAATTAAGAATTTTGTATATAAGGGAGTATTCAGTCAGCCTCTTCTAACTAGTTTCAGATTTTTTCAGAATGCATCATGTGATTTTCTTTGAAACATTAAGACGAATGTGGGATTTGTTTCGAATGATCAAGTCTAAAACTTCCGGTCAACCAATTATGCTAATGATAGATTCATCATGTTATAGTTAAACTATTAACATGCCTTGTCTAAATTATGTTATTCTAGACATGGATAGTTAAGACCATTCGAGTCATGTCAAATTTGTTCATCATGCCAATTTACTAGCTGTAGTTTGTTGTGTTCACTCTTTCTAGCTAAAAAATCTTTAAGTTATATAGTTTGGAATGTGATTGCTGCCCACAAATCTGTATGTTAAATGTCTTTTTGAAGTGGTTTGATGAATATTTGAATATTAAAAGCCTCCCCTCGTTAATCAGATTTTGGTAATAGTAAGCATTCACCCTGTTTAGTCATTAAATCGTAGCATGTTACGTTTGGTATTTTTTCGCTCACCAGATTTGTCTAAATATGAATCAGTTCTAAACGACTAAGTTTGTTGTCTCCGCCCTTGTATGTTTTGGATTGATGGTTTTAAAAGTCAGTAATGAAGAAAATTTTGATTTTGTTCAAAACATGTGAAATAACTCACAACCAGTAGCATTTCTTTACTCTGTCTACTTGGTGTATTTTAGTTAGTAATGGCTATTGTTGGCTGTCCAATGATGCTTTCATGATGCTTCTCTTAGATATTAAAATGAGTATATTGACGGCTTAGATATCTGGATATAGGATAGATCATGAACAATTTCATCAAGTGATTGCCTCATTTTCCATTTTTAGAATAAAGTGCACCATTTACTTTGCTGAAATTCTGGGGATTTCAGTTTGTATGAAGTCGATATGTCATCTTATTATGAATTAGATAGATCGAGTTACTCTAAACTCTACTTAAATTGTAACACCCTAGAAAAAAAATTCAAACTAAGACTCGAACCGTTATTCGTAGTGAGTGAGATTTTACCGAGGAATTAAAATTTCTTAAGTGTTAAGGTCATTAGATGTAGAACCTTGAGTTCCAAAAAGAATTAAATTGGAAATAGCAAAATCTGAAATTTTGCAAGTTAAGCTAAGTATGAGTTTTGGGTCGACTTCAAATGATCATAAATCCTAGCTCAGGATGAGTTAGGTGTTCTACCAGATACCGTAGGAAAGATCTTTGAATTATATTTCCAACGCCACCGATTTTGATCAGTTTCGAGTTCGGATGAGTGAGATATGGCCTTTTGAAGTTAGGTTGTCCAGTTAAGGAAAGTCAAAACCGGGTTTTAGAGGGGTATTTTGGTCTTTTCCTTACCCAATCAGATTTAATTCGTTTTCAGTAATATTTTTGGGGTATAATCTGATTAGGTTCAGTTTTATAATCCTAGTTTACACCTAGGTTTTTAGCTGAGAGTTCAAGAAGATAAAAGAAGAAGAGAGAAGAAGAGAAAAGAGAAAGGATGAAGGCGTTCATCGACGTTCTTGAGAGTTGTTGCGGGTTTTCGCCATGAGTTTGATCCCTAAGAAGTATGTAAGCTTCCATAGTGTTGGGTTCCTTCACCCACACACCAATCATGATTTATTCAGCGTAATTTCGTTCTTGAAATTTAAAGATTAGAGTTCTTGATGAGTTCTTGATAAGTGTTCTTGAAGTTTCATTAAGTTTT
>NW_006239605.1:0-5973 GCF_000226075.1 Solanum tuberosum | reverse complement strand
TTCTTGATGATTTCTTGAGATCAAAGTGAGTGTTTTAAGGGATGTATTGAGTAGATTAGAGTGTACTTATGATAAGTAATCAATTCTAAGTGATTGGGAAGAAACCATTTGATTCTAGGCGAAATAGGGTGAGAAAACGAGAAAAGAAACTTGTTGAATTTTCTGGGTTGGGGCCTGGTGCAATGCACCTGCCAGAGCACCTCAAACCCACCTCTGAAGTTTAGGGGCTGGCGCCCCGCGCCACCCATAGCGCCAGGGTCTCCTGCCCCATCCAGTTTGTCATCGGTTACCCCGTTTGAGTTCGTTTAAAGTGCACTTTCACTCCTTTTCGATTCTAACTACTCTAAGCTACTTCTAAACACCTAAAATCATTCCTAACATGATCATAACCTTGAATTCATAAATCAAATTTAAGGTAGAGTTGAGAGTCAAAGTTTGAGAGTTGTTTCAAACCTTTTTTATAAGGTCCCTTAGAGTCTTTTTGAGGAGTCTTCTACAATTACTAGTAACTTGTTTCAAGACTCGACCAAGTGAGTATGAGGATGAGGAGAATGTATTCATGAATCTACTTTGTCATCATGAGATCCTTCATATCATGAACCAAAACTTTTGAATTCATAATTCACATTCAAGAGAAAGTTAAGAGTAAAGTTCAAGTAAGCCTTTGAGCTCAATTGTGAATCCTTTGAGATCAACCATCGATTTGAACTAAGTCTTGAGGTAGTAAGTAAGAGAATGAGAAGTGTCATATACATGAGTTCCAAGTAGTTTGTAGACCTTCGAGTCAAGTCGTTCATGCCCATAAATTCCGCATGAACTCTATAAGTTGAGTATCTCTGAGAGGAGTAATATCTCTATGTCCTAAGTCTTAAGTATTGAGTTTATAACCCATTTGAGATTATAATCCTAATCATGGGACAATTACCTATTACCCATGAAGTCCATGAGTTGAGTTGTTCATGCCCATAATTCCGCATGAACAGTATAAGTCGAAGAAATCTTTAGATGAGAAGTATCTTTGAGTCCTTGAGTTGAGTAGTTCATGCTCATAAATTTCGCATGAACCCTCTGAGTTGAGCATTCTTGAAGTGAGTAGTATTATTGAAGTTCTTGAGTTCCAAGTATTTGAGTTCTATCTATGGTTATT
Source organism: Solanum tuberosum (assembly GCF_000226075.1). NCBI lineage: Eukaryota > Viridiplantae > Streptophyta > Magnoliopsida > Solanales > Solanaceae > Solanum > Solanum tuberosum. The sequence continues at coordinate 4,826 of NW_006239605.1, read as the reverse complement.
GAAAACCTTGCATTGAGTCGTTCACATCCATAATTCGGCATGAACCTCATTTTAAGAAGTCTTTTACAAATGTTTTAACTTTATTTTAAGACTAAAAGTTTAAAGTTAAGCAAAGAGTAAAGAGTTGAGTCCATTTCTCAAAAAGCTATAAGGGAACTAAGTATTCCCAAAGAGTTTATAAATGTTTTCACATTTAAATAAGAACGGAAACTGAGATTTCCAAAGAGCCTTCGGGCTAGTTTTCAGAAAAGAGTAGACTAGTGGATCCACTAAGTTAAAGTGTTCTATATGACGGCAAAGTATAGGATAGTTCTGGCAGCGTGGGCAAGACGTTATATCACCACTTAGGCTCATAGTGGTGGTTGTCGGTTAGAGAATCTCCCACGGAAACTATATTATTTTATTATATAAGTAAATTTGAGTTTGTTATTGCATTTTCTTTAACGAACTAAGTTGTTTTTACTGTTTTATAAAGCTTTCCATATATTGCATGTGTATTATTTCTTCATATTGAGTTGAGTACCCAGAGTAGAATATCATATCTTTGAGTTGAGTATCTAATCTTTGAGTTGAGTATCTTATCCTTGAGTACTTATGAGTTGAGTAAGTTTGAGTAGTTTTGAATATCCTTGAGTATTCCTTGAGTTGAGTAAGTTTGAGAAGAGGTAAGTATGTTTCCTTTTATCAAGTTTCAAGCTTATGTTATGCTTTAGAATTCCCCTTACATGCTCGTACATTCCACGTACTGAGCCATTTGGCCTGCATCTTCTCATGATGCAGACACAGGTATTCAGGATCATCAATAGGAGCTTCATTGATCATCCGAGAGTTCGAGTTAGCTATGGTGAGCCTCCTTGCTTCCAAAGGATTTTCATTTTACCTTTAAGTTTAGTCAGGATGTCGTGGGTCTTGTCCCGACTTCCATCTTTATCAATTAGCGGCTTCATAGATAGTCAGTATAGTTGAGAAGTTTGTATTATTTATTTATTTTATTAAATATTTCAAAGAATTGAGTTGCCAATTTTGGGGCGAGTTGAATATATTTTATTATTCAGAGTTTTCATTTGAGTTAAAGATTGAATTTAAGTTTTATGAACTTTTATTTCAGTTTTTAAGCTTTGTATGCTTGAATCAGTTTTCCGCTCGTAGTCAGTCAGGATGAGGGTTCGCTTGAGGACCAACAATGGTCTTTAAATTTTTGTAGGATTTTAGAACTTTAAATTGTGAACTTTAGAGAACTTGAATTATTGTGGGATTTTAGAACTTTAGGTTGTGAACTTTAGAAATCTGGAATTATTTTAGGATTTTAGAACTTTAGGTTGTAAACTTTAGAGAACTTGAATTTTTGTAAGATTTTAGAACTTCAAGTTGTGAACTTTAGAGAACTTGAATTTTTGTAGGATTTAGAACTTTATAAAATTGTGAACTTTAGAAATCTTGAATTATTTTAGGATTTTAAAACTTTAGGTTGTGAACTTTAGAAATCTTGAATTATTGTGGAATTTTAGAACTTTAAGTTGTGAACTTTAGAAATCTTGAATTATTGTAGGATTTTAGAACTTAAAGTTGTGAAGTTTAGAGAACTTGAATTTTTGTAGGATTTTAGAACTTTATAAAATTGTGAACTTTAGAAATCTTGAATTATTTTAGGATTTTAGAACTTTAGGTTGTGAACTTTAGAAATCTGGAATTATTTTAGGATTTTAGAACTTTAGGTTGTAAACTTTAGAGAACTTGAATTTTTGTAAGATTTTAGAACTTTAGGTTGTGAAACGTTAGAAATCTTGAATTATTGTAGAATTTTAGAACTTTAAGTTATAAATTTAGAAAACTTGAATTTTTGTAGGATTTTAGAACTTTAAGTTGTGAACTTTAGAGAACTTGAAATATCGTGGGATTTTAGAACTTTAGGTTGTAAACTTTAGAAATCTTGAATTATTTTAGGATTTTAAAACTTTAGGTTGTGAACTTTAGAAATCTTGAATTATTGTGGAATTTTAGAACTTTAAGTTGTGAACTTTAGAAATCTTGAATTATTGTAGGATTTTAAACTTTAGGTTGTGAACTTTAGAAATCTTGATTTATAGAATTTATGAACTAATTATTAGGTTGAACTTTAAAAATCTTGATAAAATATAGTCTTTATGAACTATTTGTAATTTTGAAACGAAGTTTGAAAGACTTTATAAGTCTTTAAATTGTGATTTAGATATTTTGAATGTTAATTTAATTTTGTTGTTTTATATTTTGTGTTGCTTCTTTATAATGTTTTGTGTTTGATTGGGAATGAATTGAATTGCTTTTGCAGGTGGGCAGCAGAAACTAGCAGAAGTAAAAAAAATTGCAGAAAAAGTGACGGACAGGGTGGTTTTGTCCGTCGCTTTTCTGGATTTTATTTTTTTAAAACCCAGAAAAGCGACGGATAGGGTCTTTTAGTTCGTCGCTTTTCTGAATTTTTCAAATTTTTATTTCCAAAAAAGTGACGAACGGTGTCTCATTGTCCGTTGCTTTTCAAGATTCTAAAAAAATTAAAAATTAATTAAAGCGACGGACTTCATCTCTTTTTAAAAAAAAGCGACGGACGGTGTCGCATTCTCAAAAAAAATATTTTAAAAAAAACAAAAGCAACAGACTACATCGCTTTTGGAAAAGTGTCGAGCCAAAAAGCTACGAGATTGACCACGTCGCTTTTGGCCAAAAAAGCGACGCAGTCCATCGCTTTTTTCCGTCTCTTTTTGGCAGTTTTTTAGTAGTGTCAGGTTCACTTAAGTGAATCCCAAAAATATTGGGGGTCTTGCTTTTGCAAACCAGACTCTGGTTAAACGACCATCACTAAAGCAAGCCCTAATCCGCTTAAGCAAACCCCTCGAAAGACCGTCCTTCGCTTTAGCAATCAATCCTTCGCTTAGGCAAATGTCGCTAAAGTGGAAAGGCACATCACAGTATCGGAGGTCACAAAACTCAACCATCAAAAAATTTAGTTAACTTTCAAATCATCAAAATTTAGGCTAGTGGTTAAGGGGTTGTGAAAATTCCTTGAGGTTGCAGGTTCTATCCATGTTAGCCTCATAATTATTTTTTTTTACTACACCATTGACAACCATTAATGAAAATTTGGCTCCCCACTTGACTTTATGTATTATGCCTAAGAGATAAGTGGAACTTTAATATGAAGCCTAAGAGATAACTGGAACTTTAATATGCATGCACACAACACATATACATACACACATATACTTAATGCATGTAATTTTAAAATAACAATCATAAAAAATAATGAGATTTTGCAACAAACTTACAAAATGATTATTCTACTCATAATGTTAATGAACTTAAATAAAAATCTATAATTACATAGTTTAAAAATAAAATATTATATATAATATTAAAAAACGTTACATATGGAGGATAAAATATGAGAAGGGTCAAATAGGTTCCGCATAGGATAAATGAGGGAGAATGATTATTTTTCAAAGTTGAGGGAAAAAATTGATTTTTAAAGCAAAGTTGGGGATGCAAATGATTTACACCAAACAAATGAAGTTCCCTAGAATTGTTAATTAATTGAACTTTATCTCCTTCAATAAATTAAGACTATAAAAATATAAAAATATCATTAATTATTGAGAGAAGTATTGAAAAGAGTCTTAAACTCCGCACGAATTATTAGTTTCATCCCAAACTATTGACAATCTTAAAACGTCTTTTTACTTGATTAACTGAACTTAAATACACCTTATTTTGCAACATGAGTAAAATACATCCCTAAACTCTTGTCAAGTTTAGAGTTTTTTCAACACTTCTCTCTGCTTTTTATTAAGAGTTTCATGCTCCTAAAAGAGTTTAAGATCACTTGTTATGTTGTGTGGCAGATAGAGCGTGTAGCTAAGTTTAGTTAGTAAATAGAGGCATATTTTTCACTACTAAAAAGCTGCCAAAAAACGACGGAAGAAAAAGCGACGAACAGCGTCGCTCCAAAAAAAGCGACGGACTAAGAGATGTCGTCCGTCGCTTTTTAATTAAAATAATTATTTTTAAAATTATTTTACAAAAAGCGACAGACTGCATCTCTTAGTCCGTCACTTTTTATTAAAAATAATTATTTATAATTAAACAATAACCACGCTGTCCGTCGTTTTAATTTATTTTATTTTATTAATTAGTTTTTAAAAAAATAGACGGATGACATCTCTTAGTCCGTCGCTTTTTTGGTCAAAATATCTAGTCAAACATTTTTTAAAAAGCGACGAACAACGTCTCTTAGTCCGTCGCTTTTGGATTAAAAAAAATTTTAATTTTTTTTTTTAAAAGCGACGGACGGCATCGCTTAGTCCGTCGCTTTTTTTCGCAGATTTTTGCTAATTAATTATTTTATATAGATAGTGACGCAGTCCGTCGCTTTTTATTAAAAATTATTATTTATTAATTTAAAAAAAGTCATGTCGTCCGTCACTTTTTATTAATTTTAATTGTTTAATTACTTTTTAAATTAGCGACGGACAACATCTTTATGTCCGTCGCTTCTTGGTCAAAATATCTGGTCAATATTTTAAGAAAGCGATGGACAATGTCTCTTAGTCTATCGCTTTTTGGTCAAAATGTTGGTCAAACATTTTTTTAAAAACGCGACGGACATAGAGACGTTATCCGTCGCTTTTTAAAAAATATATGCACTAGCAGACGCGATTTTCCCCATTTCTCCATATAAAAAAAATTGAGAAATATTTTGATTTAATTTTATTTAAATCATCTTTCGAAGAATGGTTTTGTGTAAAGTAAAAAACAAAAGAAAATTATAATACCGACTTCTAGATGTCGGTAAAATT
>NW_006239604.1:194211-196087 GCF_000226075.1 Solanum tuberosum | reverse complement strand
AAGGAATTTAAAAGTTTCAAACAAATAACAATTGCATAAAGGGTGGGTCTCGGGCCTCTTCCGGACTACCACCGATTTTAAAACACATAAAATGCATGTCCTTTCTACCCATATGAGCGGGAAATCAGGAGTGGTGTGGAGGTCCAGTTCTGCAATCGCTCCTCAGGTTCTGCATCACGGATGCCTGATGTTCCAGCTTTTTCTTCGATAACCGCATCAATCTCCTCAAAAAGGCCCCAGATTCCTTCCCCGAGACAACCTTCGTTGACATTTTCTCGTATCGGAAATGATTGGTATAGATGAGGAATTGGCCTGGCCAATGCTTGATCAACACTCTTGTTCTTCATCTCTTCTTCGTCAGCATCCGTAGGGACATACCCCAAACCAAACTTTGCTCCTTTGGCAGGAATTTGGACAGGCTCGACGATTCCTTGAAAGTGCTTCCCCAATCCGAAACCTAGTTCAAAACCACTCTGGAGCATAATAGTAGCAATCATCTTGTACACGGAGGGCATAGGAGGTTGCGAAGCTAAATCATCACCGGTGGCATTTACCAGCTGCACCGTGTAGAAATCACAACCTCGGGAAACCTCGTGAACGATCGGCGCATACCCATCGGAGTGACTCCCCTCACCATGAATGACCAATTCCTGATCCTTCCAAACAAATTTCATCAATTGGTGAAGGGTAGAAGGCACAGCCCCAGCCATATGGATAAACGGTCTTCCCAGAAGCAGATTATAGCTGGTATTGATGTCCAACACCTGAAACTCAACATTGAATTCTGCAGGTCCCATTTGAACATCCAAATTTACTGCCCCTATCGTGTCCTTCTACACTTCATCAAAAACTCTCACATTGACCTGGTTTTGTTGAACCTTTCCCAAGTCGAATTTCAGCTGCTTGAGAGTCGAAAGCGGACATATGTTGAGACCGAACCCATCATCGACCAAAACACGATTTACAACTTTGTCCCGGCATTTGATGGTGACGTGCAGAGCCTTGTTGTGCATCCTCCCTTCAAAGGGCAGCTCTTCGTCGCAAAAACTGATTCGATGTCCTCGGATGACCTGGTTTATCATGGCTGCTAAATTGTCACTGTTAGTACCCACAGGCACATAAGTGTCATCCAAAGCCCTCATCAGAGCCTGCCTATGCAACTGCGAACTCATCAATAAGGACCACACAGAGATCTGAGCCGGCGCCTTCTCCAAATGCTTCACAATTGAATAATCTTTCGGCTGCATTTTTCTCCAGACATCCTCGACCTCGGCTTCACTGATCGGCCTTTTTGTTTGGTCCTTCTTCTGCCCTCCTTGAGCTAACTTTTCCGGTATGTAGCACCTACCGGATCTGGTCATACCCTGGGTAACAGCTGTTTCGTTCAGAAACTTTGGTTGGGTAAGAGTTTCTCGTGGCACCAAGGCAACAGCCTCCCCGGGTGTCAGAATCACAAACTCTTTCTTTTCTCTGATGCTCAACGAAGCTACAGCCCTTTCCAGTTCCTCAAGAGCAATCAGAACTATTGCCTTTGTCACGCACCAATCATCATCTGTCTCTATCATATTGATGCTGGCGCCTCCATGATTTGGCAAAGGATTACTATTGACATTGGGCGCAACTGTCTGAAGAGAGATCACATTCTGGTCAATCAGGTCTTGGATCTTATGCTTCAGGTTGATACAGTCCTCGGTATCATGCCCAACACTGTTGGAGTGATACGCGCACCTCTGATCAGGTTTGTAAAACTTTGAGCTAGTATCAACCGGCTTGGGCCCCACTGGATGGATGTATCCTGCGGCATTTAATCGCTCGAACATCTTTTTTCGGCTTTCAACAAGCGGAGTGAAAATTCTAGCGGGCTAATCCTCAAATC
>NW_006239604.1:193622-193900 GCF_000226075.1 Solanum tuberosum | reverse complement strand
GGAGGGGGAGTTTGGTAGATAGTAGGGGAAGTTTGGTAGCTAGGAGGGGGAGTATTTTGGTAACTGGGGGGAGGAGAATTTTGGTAATCATCCGGTGCATAACGAGCCGGGTACGAACCCTGTGAAGGTCGAGAACGACCTTGGTATGATGATGGTTTTCTTGGGGTCTTCTTCCCCTCATAAGAAATAGAGGACACATCCTCTCTTTTCTTCTTCAACAAACCCGAAGATCCGGGCGAGGCAGCAACACGGGCAATCTTCCCGGTTCTCAATCCATC
>NW_006239604.1:183873-184660 GCF_000226075.1 Solanum tuberosum | reverse complement strand
GGGGGGTATTTTGGTAAAGTGGAGCTGGGTTTTGGTACATTGGGGGACGCATTTGGTAATTTGTCTGAATGTTGGCACAGTTGGGGGTGACATTTCAATAGTGATGAGATGGGGTTTGGTAAACTGGAGGGGGAGTTTGGTAGATAGTAGGGGANNGAAGTTTGGTAGCTAGGAGGGGGAGTATTTTGATAACTTGGGGGGAGGGTATTTTGGTAATCATTCGGTGCATAACGAGCCGGGTACGAACCCTGTGAAGGTCGAGAACGACCTTGGTATGATAAGGATTTCCTTGGGGTCTTTCGGTCGGCTTCTGCTTCATCTTCTCCAATGAGTAGCGATCAGGAACGATCTCCACATTGTAGGCGAATCGTTCGATGAAGTCCTTAGCCAGAGCGTTCCAACTAGACCACTATCTCGTTTCATGAGACGTAAACCATTCTAAAGCTTCTCCGCTCAGACTTCGGCTAAAAAGCCGCATTAATAAAGCTTCGTCTCTCCCAACTCCCACGAGTTGGTCACAGTAGGCCCTCAGGTGTGCTAATGGGTTCCCCGTTCCTCCGAAGATATCAAATTTCGGCACCTTGAACCCTTCCGGGAGGTCCAAATTCGGATGAATGCACAGGTCTTCGTAACTCAACCCGTCTATCTCAGGAATGCAGTTCAGGTCCTTCATGGCTTTTCTAATTTCCTCCTTTACATCTATCTTGGCGGTCTCTTCCTTTGACCTCCATTCTCTCTCCCTCTCCTCATAGTGGTCGAGCTCCGAACCATGGGCATCATGCTCGTT
>NW_006239604.1:183553-183626 GCF_000226075.1 Solanum tuberosum | reverse complement strand
ACATTTTGGCTTTGAGGGGGTAGGCCAGTTTGGTGGTTTGCATTAGGGTAAGAGGGTGGTGCTTGAAGGTTGG
>NW_006239604.1:168630-183344 GCF_000226075.1 Solanum tuberosum | reverse complement strand
AAAATTCGGAGGAGGCAAATCTTGTTTTCTCTGCATCTCGACCCTCATCTCAGCAATTTGTTGCATCAACTGCAGGATCAGTTCATTCTGATCGGCAAGGACGGGTTGAGCTACCACGACATCAGTAAGGTCGATTTCTTCGTTGTTATCACCCATTGCTGCTTTTATTTTTTGAGAACTTTGGTTGGGAAAGGAATCTGTAGGCCCTTTAGATCTAGTGAAATAAGGATGATCGGCCAGCTTATCGACACAGACCAGTTCTAACTACCTGTTGAGAAAAACAAATCAAAGGCAAATCTGTTAGTTTTGATTCAGCACAAATAATGCAAAGTATCACATATAAAGCAGATAAACACATAAAAGTTGCTTTGTTTGAGAACGTGCTAACCCACGAATAATGGGGACTGACTTTCGAACAAGCAGGAATTTGCTTGTTTTTATGTCGAGGTTGGTGACTCAGAAAAGCTAAATTGTGTTGAGCTAAGATCTTATAACTGCATCTTCTAGCATCTGTTGATCTGAACTCAATGTTTCCTTGTAGAATGAAGGGAAAAAGGAAAATTTTAAAAGATAGGGGCCGGGCCTTGAAAGGCTGCCTACGTATCTCCCAAGGAGAATTCAGGCCCTACGTAGTTCAAATACAAAGGAAGTTTCATTTTCATTCATTCATTTCTTGAAGATTACAAGGAAAGTGAAAAACAAACAATAAAGCTCCTAAAAGATAAAATGTGCCTCCACCCAAGCCATTCTTCTTCCGATTGTCGCATTAATCACGGGGGGTAAGCTCATATGCTTCAAGGGTGGTTTTCTCATTTCCTTCCTTCCATCGTCCCTGAAGAGGAGGCCTATAGACGATTTCCTCCCCAGTATCTTCTACAATAGCTTCAGGTCCGGTGTCTTCGAGACCACTGATGTTGGCCTCTTGGCTGAAGAAAGAGTGCTTTCTACGTGGCTTCTGAAGCATCATGGTCATATCTTTGAGGGCATCGCGCTTCTTCCGCACAACAATTGTCTCTTCATCTATAACAACACATTTTGTCATCTTTGCTGCCAATTCCGCGTCTAGTGCTGCATTTGTTGTTCGTGCGATTGCGGTGGCAAACTCCACTTCTATTCTTCTTTTCCTGGTTTCTTGGATCTCTTGTCTGAGCCGCTGTAATTTCATCCTCAAATCCTTCTCATTTATCTCTATGTCGATGCCCTTCTTTTTTTCCATCTTAGCAGCAATTTTACCTTTTCTGAGATGATAGAGTAATATTTTCAGGATTTGATAGTAAGTATTTTATTTCTGGCTGAGAACTCAAGACTCATGGAATTTTGGTCGGACATTTGGTAGTGACTTGTATTTGGTGTTGGGGTAATTTTTTAGAAATTTTCGAAAAGAAGTAGGCTAAAAATGTCCTCATTCAAAGCAACATATCACATAAACAGTTAAGTCACACAAATATTGCGTCCTAGACATGCATGTGACCCTTTTATACCCAGGGTAGGCCTAGCGATTTGAAGGATGTATTGCGCTTTTTGAAACAAATTGTTGCATCCCCCAAAATAAGATTCATAAACAATAGAGAATTCATTACAAAGTTAAGCACATGGATACATCTTTTAGGGAAGGGATAAACTGCAAATACAAGAACATCAATCCCACGCAGGGGAATAAGATAACTAAAATGCTGAAGGACCTGCTCCTCCTCTTGCTTTTTCCACTTCTTCACGAATGAGGAACTTGCTGGTTATCACATGCGGCTCAACGAACACAGCTTTGGAAGACATCGACACGCCCTGGAGGGTGTTAAGCTGATCATCCAAGTTCAAGTCCAAACGTATCAGGCAGGCTCTCGCGTCAGCTAACTCTTGTGTGGCAAAGGCTAATGCCATTTGGCTTTCATATTCTCTATGCTGGAACTCTTGTTCCCTACGCTGAAACTCTTGCTCTCTTCGGTCCCATTCCTGCTGAAAATGATAGGCTTGGATTTGGAGCCTTACCTGGATATCTTCAATCTGTCGGCTCGTGCGTGGCGTCAGGTCAAGTGTACCACGCAGATCATCCTACAACCATTTTTTATATTCATCCACATACCCGGCTTCATATCTATTTTCTGCCATGCTCTCTTTTAGGTTGACCCGTCCAGCCCATTCTTGGCAAATATCATTGGCGTAAGGTATCTTGTCGCACCCGTTGTAGTCAAAGACGTAGCGGCTAGTGTCTCCTTTGAAAGGTAAAATCTGTCTTCTGCCGAATTTCTGCATTACCCTGCTAGGATTGTAAGGTCGTACCCCTCTAATGCCAGGAAGGATTACGAAAGGACACTTAGCCCCTTGAAAAACTATTTTTTCTGACATGAAACCTTGAAACATCCATTGTACGTTTCCATCTTTTATGTCATGGAAGACTTTAGCCCATGCTTCCCTAGTGCTGTGGATCTTGAACCTGTTGTTGCTCAAATGAAACTCGTAATGGTCGAGGTGGCTTTCTTTTTGTGGTTTGGCCAATTTCTGTTTCTGAGTCTCGTATGTCTTCACTAAATGTTTAGACATCCACCACTGTAGCAAGATATTACAACCTTGAAAAAGTGGAAACCCGTTTTTGCATTGACCCAAAGATCGGTAGATGTCAACCAGAATGATCGGGGCTAGGTTGAAGTGTTTCTTAACTTGTCCTTTCTTACCAACACCCTCGAAGATGGCGTGTGTGACCATGAGAATCCGAGTATTAATTTCGTTCCCTCCGTCCTGAGGGAATACCATTGTCCCTAAGAGGCATACGACAAATGCTAAGGTTTGAGTTTGACTCCAACTACTGCGACTGAGAAACTCATTTGAAAAATTCTTATAATAGTTCTCGTGTCCCCACCGTTCGTAGAATTTCATAAACGAAATACTCAGGGTGTCTAGCCAGTCTGCATTTACCAGTAACAACATGTTCTTCAGTTATGTGCTGGTCGGCTTATCTGGTAGCAAAATGTGATGATCTGGATGACTTTTCCTTTTCTGGCACATTCCGACATTGTCTAGGCAATCTCTGATTTCTTCAACAGTTGGCGTCATTTCAACATCTCCGAAGCGAAACACCATTCTTTCATCATCCCAAAATCAAGTGATTACTTCAATGAACTTAGGCCAAACTTCGAGATTCATTATCGATGGGAGGTTACCCAAGTGAATGGAAAGTTCTCTTTTCTGATATGCGTTGAGATTGTTCCACCATATACGGAGGAGGCTCGGCGTCTCGGTGACCATTTTGAAACTCAAGTGTTGCTTGGCCATCTACAAAACATACAAAGAATTAGATACCCCCGAACCTAAGGCACAACAATTCGTCAAGCAGCGCATACATCCTTCAAACACGTAAGTATGAACGTCCGTTCGGGCCGTGGGCCCTTTGGACTCAATATGGTCTTTCTAATGGGCCCAACACGCCTTGGATGTTGGGTCATCTTAGGCCAATGTGCTAAATTTTGGGATTGGTTTTGCTCTACCCTAGTTTAACTAAGAGTGGGCTTTGTTTATAGTGGATAGATGACCTAAGCGGACTACTTGAGCTGGGACAGTTAACGACCGTTGACTATCCAGTAGCCAACTACATTCATTAGGGTGCCCCGAGAACAATTTGGTTAACGAACGACTGCGGCCCGCATAATCGTCCTTTAAGTGAAATAAAGAAAAAAATGTCATTTGATGGAATAAATGATATACATGCAATGACAGTTGATATCATAATTTAAGCAAATAAGACACATATGAGGTAAAACAATTCAACAAATATTAAGCAAAATAGTCAAAGAGAGTCAAGTCATTATGGTTAGAACCTAATTGAGTCCCCAGCAGAGTCGTCATTTCTGTCATGTCGTAATTTAACTATTTCTAGAAAAATCACTTTTTTGAAAATGTTCTAAGTATAAAACACTAAAAGAAAAATATTTAGAAAGAGTCGCCACTTAATTTTTTAAAGAAATTAAGAAAACTTATAATTTTTTTCAAAGATTTAAACAGAAAAAATCATTTGAAAATACCAAATAGGGTTCGGGGTTCAATTTACACTTCGAGAACGGTTTAAGCATTCGAAGTGTCCGCTAACATGCGATTGACCTGCGACTTGACTAAAATATATTTTGACTATTTTTAGGGAAATGGTTTAACATAAAAGAAAATACGATAATTTATAATATTCAATTAATTCTGAAGAATAGTTAAATAACGAACATTTTATATTTCATTTTTACTTTTTTAGAGAATGAGATCCAAAATGAAATATTTGAATTAAATTACAAGTGATTAGAATATTAATATAAAACTAGATTAATTAGAATTTATTTGATTCATTTTAAACCAATTTAATAAATTAAAACATGAAAATCATTTCTTATTAATTGACTAAACCTTTTGAGAAAATGACTAAGTAAGTATTTATAATAATATTTTACATTATTAGATTAACTTTGAAAAAATAGTTAAACAAAGAGCAGTTTTCAATTTTTAAGAAAATGGGACCTTAATTGAAATATTTGAGTTAGAAACAAGTAATTAGAATTTTAACGAAACAAAATGAGTTGGTTTTTATTTGAGTCATTTTCGGTTTATGAAAAACTATTTTAAACTAATAAAAGAAAAAAGAAAGTTTTGACTAAAGATTATAAATGACAATACAAAAATTGATAAAATGAGATTTGTTAGAAACAAAACAACACAGAGAAATAGCTCATCTTTTGGGGGATCCAACTAAGTTGATTTACGATTATAAAGTTAGAGTTAAACAACAAACAATAAATAATCACAATTAAATAATTAGCGAGTAAGAGAGAAATTTGAATTTGGGCCCCCTTTGGGCCAATTTCGTTGTTGTTTTTGGAGTTTAACACAATTCCCGTTTTTGGTATACAGCTGATGTATATCAGTGTATATCGGCATGTATATCAGCCATTTTCATGTATTTCTTGCTTCCAAACACCTGTATTTCACTCCAGCCCTGTATTCCTGTGTTTTTGACCTGTAATTCGCTGTACTGGACCTGTATACCAGTATACATTTATTGTATACAGGCTGTTCACAGCCTGCTTTTGCCACCCGAACAACTAGTTTTTTTTTAAACTTCCAGCCCTTTGTACACCTGTTCCTCAGTGTCTTTTTTTTTTTTTATGCTGATCAGTTTGAAGGGGGATAGACTTGGAGAAATGAGTTTTGGGTCTTTACAACCCATTCGGATTGCAGAGGGAAGAAGGATGGAGTCCAAGATGAACTCGAGTTGATATCACATGTATCAAAATAAAGGGAAAAGATTAGGATCTATCTATGACACAAAAATACAAGCATTAACTAACTATTCTAGCATTTTATAAACTCAAACAAAGGACAAAATTAAAATAAAAGAAGTAATATTTCTTTACTCCCACTGTAAAGAAGATAAAGGAAATACTTAGTACCACCCTAAGCTGCTTGACCTCATAATCAAACATATTTGGACTAGAACCAATAATATTCAAAGATATATAACTTTGATCCAAAAAAAAATCTTAGCAATAGCCATGTTAAAAGCTTGACAAACTTTGAAGCATAATTTCCAAGGAAAAACAATTTAACTCAAATAAACTGGATAAAATTCATGTTGGGCTATATCTTAAGGAGAAGACAATGAAAAAACCAAAGTTCATTTCACTAAGCCAATGCAAATCAAGATACTGCTAATCTGTAAATCAAGAACAAAATATGATTTCAACATGTCAATTTAGCGGCAAAACTATGGAAACACAATTCATTATCAATTCTTGATAAACTAAACTCAACCATGAAGCTAGTAAGAATTCATGTTAAAATCAATAGCGGAAAGTTGGTCTAAAGCAAGCCGAGAAAACACATGAAACAAATTGAAATGACATACAGTGAACAAGACACCATGGCTTCACTGTGTGGATGAGTGAATACATCCCAAATTCAGGCCAATATTCGTTACTTGGCAAACACCATAAAAAGAAAGATAAGACAGTAACTACAACTCACATGACTTACTAGCAAGATGATTGAAAACCTCCTTATTTTCGGATCGAAAAAACAAGACAACTGGATTTAGCCATTCTAATTCGAATTAGCAGAGAATGCTACTATAAGGAAGTCACCAAGACTTCAAGCAAAGAAAACAAAGAAACATTTGAATAGCAGACAAGGATACTACAATAAATCGCAACACTCGCAAATACCAATAATTAAACATCTCACAATGATCAACAAGTAGACAGTTCTCACATTAGTTTAGCAGAAAGATTACATAATCAGACCAAAACTAAACTACTGTTGATTTACGACAAAGAGACTAAAATCATAAAAGGAGTGTTACATTTTTGGGGGCAGCGATACTAGGATCAATACAAGCTTAAGAACAACTTCAACACCGACTTCAAACCTCGAGCAATAAAATCAAAATATCCAAAACCAATCTTAGCCGAAGACCCTTTTTAGAACCTAGAACTAAAAATGCATTCAAAATTTCTCAAGCGTAAAAGTCAATTGTTAAAGAAAATTTCTGCTCTCCCTTGCTCTTGAACCTGGGAAACTATTTATAGGGAAATATTGAGCGATTAAAAAGGGGGGGAAATCCGTTGGAAAATTCAAACAAAAATTTTAATTTCTTCTGCCATTTTCAAAGCAACAGTAAAAGGATGGGGAAAAGCTGAATTCCGCGAAAAAGGGGGAAAGAGGGGACGTGAAGGTTGACGTTGGGGCTTGCTAGAGTATGGGTTTGCAGATGGGTGATGAGATTTCTGGATTTGCTGGGATTTGAACGTTGCTTGTCGATTGTTTCGAAGGAAGAAGAAGCAGGGGTCGGTTTGGTACTGCTGTACGTATTGCAACTGTTGATGTATTGTTGAATAGAATTGTTGGATACTTTCTATTGTGGGCTGATGGGTTAGGACTTTAAGGGTGGGACAAGGCTGCTGAAAATTTGCACTTGGGCTGAAGGAAAGTAAAAAAAAAAGGGCCCAACATTTGGTCTTATCACAAATGGGTTTAGGTGGGTAGAAGGGTTGGTTGCGTTTGTAATAGAAAGGCTAAGTTTTGAATTGAGGATTTGGTCATATAGATTGCAATTAAGTTTGATTAGATTTAAGAATTTAGTCAAATTGAGCTTAATTGGTGATTCGACTAAAAAGCTAAATAAGATGAATTAATATAAATTAATTAATGAGCTTCTTAATCTCAACGAAATAAAAAATAATGGACTTAATTATAAACTAATTAATTCAATTACAAAACTAATTAACTCGAAATTATAGTTATAACTTAAAGCAAATTAATAAAATATTTAACTAAAATGTAAAATCTTTTGTGATAATTTTCAAATAGCGTGATTGCAAAAATCAAAATTATAACCATCCCTAATATTTAAAATATAAAGAATCCCTTTTTTTTAGACGATTTTCGAATAATCATAAAATATACTAATTATATACATAATTATGTAAACCATATATATCATCTAAAATTTATGAAAAGCGACAAACTATTTAAAAATCTTGCAAACTATATTATTATTATTATTATTATTATTTTAGAAATTTTATAAAACTAAAATTTTTAAAGCGTTTGAAATTGGAGAAGCTCGAAATGATTAATTTATATTGTGGAGGGTCAAAAATTGGGTGTCAACAGTATGGCCTTACTATATTCAAGCTTAACCCAAATCCTTAGGTACCGGTTCTATACCTCTCTATAGGGAATCTCATCCCAAAACTATTACTCTTTACCGCCACATTGAACTCATATCAAGAACCACCTAATGTTTAACAACACCACATTCAAGATTAGTACTATAACAACTCCATTACTAACATGACCTCTGAAAAGATATCTCCCATACTCTCTGGAACTCATTACTATCTTATTCTCAAACACTTGACTTCATTTCTCATTTTGTCATCTCCCCCTTAGGTCTAAAGCTGACGCTTGAAAGCTATGGACCTATTCAATTATCTTTAACTGGTCTACATCCTCTTTAACTCTAACACTCAGGAGAAGTTTACCTCATGACTACAGAACTCTCCCTAAGCAGGTACTAAGACCTCTTTCTAAGGTGTTTCTCTTAACCTCTTCTGATTACATACCCTCTCGGTACACCTCTTAATGCTCTTGTTACTCTTGTGACCTAGCCACACTTCACTGCCCTTATCTAAAGGTTAGGGTCTCTCACTTGTACCACTCATATTTATTGCAGCTAACCACCTCAATTCCCCACCTACTCTATGTCAAGTGTAACACCTCTAAAACCAGACCCAGAATTTTTTTCCAGAAAATTACCTGAAGCAGTGAACCACGGCAGGGTTCACGAACCGTGACAAGGTCCACGGTCCGTTGACCTGCTCGTGGTCTTGACTTGGATTCCATCAGGCCCAGACAATAGACCACGGTACCCTTCGCTGGCCGTGGTCATGATGACGGGCCGTGATGGCGCCCGTAGAGTCGAGGCAGTAGCCCCCTAGCTAGCCCCTTAGACCTCTATGCCCAAGTGAAGACCACGAGGGCCTTCACGGTCCGTGGTCCCTCACACGGGTCGTGGAGTGGCCCGTGAAGGCTAACAGTAGCCCTCAAAATCTGAGCCTCCAAACCTCAGCCTAAGTGAGGACCATGGGGACCTTCACGGTCCGTGGTCCTCTACACGGGCAGTGGTAATGGCTCGTGGACCAACCCTCAGAACCACAAGACCAATTGAAGACCACGAGGGCCTTCACGGTCCGTGAAAAGGGCCGTGGTCAGCTCGTCTGTAACTTAAGTCAGGGGATTTTTAGTCTTTTTCTATTTCGTTGGACCCCTAAACTACGTCGTTTTAACCCTAAACTACGTGGTTTTGATTAGGTTTAGCCTAGAAACATAACTAGAACTTACCCAAGTCAGATCATTAATCAAAACTTAGAAAAATTAGAAGCAAGAAAGGAGAAGAGGTCGACCAACCTTAGTTCAAGTACGCAGTAAGTTTCCTTCAGTTCCAACCCCAAAATCGAAAGATTTCTCCATGGAATTCATCACCAGGTATGTGGGATTTCACTAGTGGGTTCCTTTCACCCATTAGATCCCTAGATTTCAGTCAGATTCTTGAATCCCTCAATATCATCTAGACCTAGGGTTTCTTGAATGTTAGAATTGTTGGGCTTTTAGCTGTTAGAATTATCCAAATCAGATTATTATGTTATTACTTAGTTTGTTGCATGAATTTCAGAACCCTAGCTATGTATTTCTTTAGTTCATGAATTACACATGCTAGGTCAGATATTTCAGTATTTCAGATATACATGCCTCAGTTTTGAATGTGTCATTATCAGTTTGTTAATGTGCATTCTCAGTTTGCATGCTATTTGAGCTATCCAGAATATCATAGAAATTAAGTCATAATGTGTTAATTACCTAATATATTGGGAGTAGCTTAATACCAAGTTGGATTAGGGTCAGTAACCCTTATAGTCCCCGAACTATGAGTCATGTAGGTTGTAAGTCCCCTCTGTGGGCATCATTTTAGTGATCACACCATCATGCCTCTATACCTTTGGCTGGGTTATTGGGTCCTATCGATGGGTTGTATACATCAGACTCCACATTTAGCTCATGTGGTTTTATTATCGGTTATTAGTAGCTCCTACAGTTCAGTCAGACTCTATTGCATTGACCACATTTCAGTATAGTTAGTACTCAGTTTCAACATTTTATAAATTGGTCATTGCATTTAGTTAGCTCAGTATTCAATATCTATATCATGTTCAGATTATGCTCTTTCTTTAATGCTTGTTTCAGTTATATGTTTATTTCAGCTTTACTCTATCCTGCATGCTCAGTACCTTTCAAGTACTGACGCATACTCTGCGCTACATCTTCTCATGATGTAGGTTTAGGTTCTCAGCATCCAGATCACGCTTAGATCGGTTCCCGATCTCCAATTCAACAGTATTAGTGGTGAGTCCTCATTCTTTGAGGACAATAGTCATGTTATCTTTTCAGTATTTTAGTCTTTTAGTTTCAGTTTTGCTAGACTTAGCTGGGGCATGTCCCAGCATTTCTAGTCAGTTAGAGGCTATTTTCAGACATAGTTAGATTCAGCTTAGTATTTGAGTTTGGCATTTCTTTTGTATTAAACTCTTAGATTATATATTTAGTATTAGTTTATTGGTATTCCCCATCACTTTCATCTTCATGATTTATCTCCTGCATCAGTTATTATTATCCTTAGTATGCTCATGTTATGCCAGCAGGGTTAGCTTAGGGCCACTTGTGATCCTAGGTCACATGTCCGCGTCTCGGGGGTAGCTCGGGGCGTGACAAACTTGGTATCAAAGCACTAGGTTTAAGTGTCCTAGGATGTTTGAAAAGTCGCACTAAGTAGAGCCCCTTTCATGGGTGTGAAGTGCACCACATCTAATGGGAAGGAGGCTACAAGGTGTTTTAGGAAAAATCTTCATTTTCTTGTTACTCTTATCGTGCGTAAGGTATGATCTAATTCCATTCTAACTCGATGTTCTACGTTTCAGTGATCATGCCTCATCGTAGAGTTAACGCCAAAAATCCGAATACCAGGAACACAAACGCAGCTCCTCTAGTCCCAAATCAAGAAGTTCCAAATGCAGAGTTCAGGAACGCCATTCAGATGTTGGCTCAGAGTGTGGCCAACCAGAATAACCAGCGTGCTCCAGTTTCGGTAAATGCTAATGTTGGGTCAACTGCAGCCAGAGTTCGAGACTTTGTTAGGATGAATCCGCAAGAGTTCTTAGGATCGCAGGTTGGAAAAGATCCCCAAAACTTCATTGATGAGGTCAAAAAGATCTTTGAAGTAACATAGGTAACTGGGAATGATGAAGTTGAGTTAGCATCTTACCAACTTAAGGATGTAGCTCATATCTAGTATACTCAGTGGAAGGAAAACAGGGGTACAGATGCATCCCCTATCTCTTGGGATTGTTTTAGTGAGACCTTTCTGGACAAGTTTTTCTCAATAGAGCTGAGGGAGGCAAAAGCTCAGGAATTTATGAACTTAAGGCAAGGTAGTATGACAGTCCAAGAGTATGGACTCAAGTTTACCCAACTCTCCAGGTATGTTCCTCACATGGTCACTGATTCTAGGGCCCATATGAATAAGTTTCTTTATGGAGTGTCAGACTTGGTGAAAATAAAATGTAGGAATGCTATGTTGCTAGGAGATATGAGCCTCTCTAGGCTTATGACTCATGCTCAGCAGGTTGAGGGTGATAAGCTTAAGGAACAAGCCAAGGAGAACAAGAAGGCTAGGACTGGAACCTATGAGTATTCTCAACAGAAATCGGGTGGGTGGAAATCGCTCGCAGGGTCAACAGAAATTTTCAACTCCAACACCTTCATCAGCTAGTGTCCCATCCTCCAAGTTCTGTAACGATCATAAAGGTAGTGCATCAGGCTCTAAGTCTCAGGGGAGTGTTACAGGTACCAAAATCTACCCAATTTGCCCTAAGTGTGGTAAAAACCATCTGGGCGAGTGCCTTGCAGGAAAGGAAAGATTCTTTGGGTGTTGTCAGTCTTGTCACAGGTTGAGGGATTGTCATTCTAAACATGGTCAATGAGGCAATGCTAATCGAGCCCAGCCTACAACTTTAGCAGCACCAGTAGGTCTCCCGACTCAGCATGGTGACTCTTCTGGTACAGTTGGCAGACAACGCCAAAACATGCTCTATGCTCTTCAGGCTCGCCAGAATTAGGAAGATTCTCCTGATGTAGTCACTAGTATGTTACGAGTCTTTGATCTCGATACTTATGCTTTGTTAAATCCAGGGGATACTCTTTCCTTTGTTACTCATTACATAGCAGTTAAGTTTAATGTTTGTCCAGAAACTCTCTTAGAACTTTTCTCAGTCTCTACTCTAATAGATGACCCAGTTATAGGTAGACGGGTATACAAAAATTGCACTGTCAGTCTCTCAGAAAGTCACCTCAGCAGATCTTGTAGAGTTAGAAATGGTAGACTTCGATAGCATTCTTGGCATAGATTGGTTAAATTCCTATTATGCCTCAATCGATTGTAGAACTAGGATTGTTTGTTTTCAGTTTCCAGACGAACCAATCTTAGAATGGAAGGGTAGTAGCTTAGCGCCTATGGGTCGATTCATTTCTAATTACCTTAAGGCCAGAAAGATGATATCTAAGGGTTATCTTTATCATCTAGTTCGGGTTAAAGATTCAAGCTCTAAAACCCCAACTCTTGAGTCAGTTCCAGTGGTTAATGAGTTTCCAGAAGTGTTTCCAGGAGATCTTCCCGGAGTTCCTCCCGATAGGAAATCGACTTTGGAATTGATCTCCTTCCAGATACCTAACCTATCTCTATTCCTCCTTAGAGAATGGCTCCAGTTGAGCTTAAGGAATTGAAGGAGCAGTATGGGCGTAGATGCAGATCTCATGTTGGTTGGTTTGAAGTAGGTGAAACAGCCTTGATATGGCCAGATTCAGTTCTTGACACTATGGAGAAAGTGCAACTCATTAGAGATAGACTTAAGACAGCCCAAAGTCGCCAGAAGTCTTATGCAGATGTAAGGAGAAGGGAACTAGAGTTCCAAGTTGATGATTGGGTTTTCCTGAAAGTGTCACCTATGAAGGGGGTGATGAGATTTGGCAAGAAAGGAAAGCTCAGTCCCAGATACGTAGTTACCGGATCTTCAAAAGGATTGGTAAAGTGGCTTATGAGTTAGAGTTGCCAGCAGATTTAGCAGTAGTGCATCCAGTCTTTCACATTTCACTTTTGAAGAAGTGTGTGGGTGATCCAGCATCCGTAGTGCCATTAGAGAGTGTGGCTGTAAAAGATAGCCTTTCTTATAATGATGTACCAGTTGAGATCCTTGATCGTCAGGTTAGAAGGTTGAGAAACAAAGAAGTCACTTCAGTCAAGGTTTGGTGGAGGAGTCAGTCCGTAGAGGGAGCTACTTGGGAAGCAGAGGCAGCCATGAAAGCCAAGTATCCTCACCTCTTTCCTTCCGATCCCATTCCAGCTTGAGGTAATAGTTCATCTTCAATTTTTCAGTCATTTATGCATGAAATCAGTCTTAGCATCATGTTCCTTCAGTTAGTGCTTGCATTTTCAGCGTATTTGCATGTTCTTAAAACTCAGTTTCGTCAGAAATCAGTCTTCAATGTTTAGTGGTAGGGTTGTAGTTCCTTCCCTCCATTTCACCTAGTTTAGCCTTCATTCGAGGAAAAATGTTCCCAAGGGGGAGATATTGTAACACCTCGTAAACCAAACCCAATTTTTTTTCAAACATAGTTAGATTCAGCTTAGTATTTGAGTTTGGTATTTCTTTTATATTAAACTCTCAGATTATATATTTAGTTTTAGTATATGGGTATTCCCTATCACTTTCATCTTCATGATTTAGCCTTCGCATCAGTTATTATTATCCTTAGTATGCTCATGTCATGCCAGCAGGGTTAGCTTGGGGTCACTTGTGATCTTAGGTCCTTTGTCCCCGTCTCGGGTGTAGCTCAGGGCGTGACATCAAGTCTCCTAGATCAAATCTTAAGACTAACATCATCACCCTCATGTTGCCATTCTTTTGATCATGACACTCATATCAAATTCAAGCTTAATGTTCATTACTAAACCTGAATATCAATACGATTTCTCGCTTACTATGCTCTACCCCATTACTTGATCAGTTATATAACCTTATGAACATCATGACCCTCTCAACCAAATCATAAGCCTAGCTTAGATCTATCACTTTATGAATACTTCTGCTCTTCTATTCAACACTTACATTTGGTCAGTACCTACACAATGACACTTCATCACAAACTCCTTTCTAGCTACAACACACTCTACCTCCTATGATGGAATCTTCCCAACTCATCACTTCTTAGTCTACCCCTAAGGGAAAATCCTCACCAACAATTTATTGGGTGCATGACTATAATAACATAATTTGCCCCATCACTGTCTCCCTTTCATAGATTACTAAACCTATGCATACTTTCCTCTAACTCTGGGTTCTTTCACTACTACTGCTCATGATCTCGTAACTCATGCTACGTTTTTGGGTGAAAAATACTACCCAAGCTTTAAACATACTATCCTCTTAAAGGTTTCAGCTAAAAAAGGCTTAGGGAAGAGTGTACAACTTACTTTTAGCTCAAACACACGATTCATATGAATATGGGTGCATTCCTCTAAAACTGAACACTTACTCACTTATGGGCTTCTCTCAAGCCCCTTTGGAGTATCATGTATTCCTCAAGATTTCTGCTAAGAACAACTCATCGATAAAGGACTGGCTTTTTTGTTCAACTACCTCTAGTATGATGGGTAGTCGAATGAATGAATCTGAGAAACACACGAGTATGAATAAATTTCTATGACATAGCTCTATTGAACGATTTAGAGTATGAAAGAAGGGAAACTTTTCTTAAATGTATGTAGTCCCTTGATATACCATGAGTTTACGGTATTTCTAATACATTTCACTTACAAGTTGTGTGTGTCTAGGGCCTTTTTTTATATTGGTTTTTATGTGTTTTATCATGTTTTGCAGGAAAGGTGTTCAGGCGCGGAAGTTTAGAGATAGCTGAAGGAAATGCAGAAAAAGGCATTCACGGAGGTCATCTACGGACCGTGAGTCCATTCACGGTCTGTAGGTGATGACCGTAGATCAGCAGGAATGTGTTGAGGACAAATCAGGGAAATCTGACCAAGTGTGGAACCACGACGACCATTGACGGTCCGTAGACTG
>NW_006239604.1:166798-167136 GCF_000226075.1 Solanum tuberosum | reverse complement strand
AAGACTAACTCAAGCATACAAAGCTTAAAACAGAATGAAATTCATGAAACTCAATTACAAATCTTTAACTCAAATGAATAATTTTGAATAAAAACAAAATATTCAACTATCCAACAATAGGAAACTCAAGTCTTTAATACATTTAATAAGATAAAATGAAACAGACTTCTCAAACTCTACTATCTATCTACGAAGCCTCTAACTGACAAAGATGGAAGTTGGGACAAGACTCACGACATCCTAACAACTTATATAGTTGAAAATTAAATGAAATCCTCCGGAAGAAAGGAGGCTCAACATAGCTAACTCGAACTCCATGTGGTATCAATGAAGCTCTT
>NW_006239604.1:166158-166331 GCF_000226075.1 Solanum tuberosum | reverse complement strand
TTTCTTTGGTTTGAGATAATTACTCAAAACTTAGCTTAAAAGCTCTCTTCGAAATCGGTGTTTCCTTTCTTGCTCAAATGTGAAAATATTTTAACTCTTGGGAATACTTAGTTTCTGTATAAACTTTTGAAGAAATGAACTTTACTCTTACTCTTTACTCAACTCAAAATTCA
>NW_006239604.1:155405-165593 GCF_000226075.1 Solanum tuberosum | reverse complement strand
TACTTACTCAAAACTTAACTCAAATCGATGATGGATCTCAAAGGATTCACTATTGAACTCAAAAGCTTCCTTGAACTCTACTCTGAACTCTCTCTTGAATGTGAAATAAGAATTCAAGAGTTATGGTTCATGTTATGAAAGATCTCATGATGACAAAGTACACTCATGAATACATTCTCCTCATCCTCATACTCACTTAATTAATCGAGTCTTGAAACAAGTTACTAGAAGTTGTAGAAGACTCCACAAAAGGACTCAAAGGGACTTTCTTAGAATGTTCGAAAGAATTCTCAAGACTTAAGTCTTAACTCTACCTTGAATTTGAATTATTAATTCAAGGTTATGATTCATGTTAAGAATGATTTCTAGGTGTTTAGAAGTAGCTTAGAGTAGTTAGGATCAAAAGGGAGTGAAGGTGCACTTTAAACGAACTCAAACGGAGCAACCGACGACAAACTTGATGGGGCAGGCGACCCTGGTGCACTGAGTGGCGCAGGGCGCCAGCCCCTAAACTTCAAAAGAGGGTTTGGGGCGCTCTGGCTGGCATGACGTGCCAAGCCCCAACATAGAAAATCCGACGAATTTATTTGCTTGTTTTCTCACCCTAATTCGCCTAGAATCGAACAATTTCTTCCCCCAATCACTTAGATTCAATTACTTAACATAAGTACACTCTAATGTACTCAATACAGCCCTCAAAACACTCACTTTAATGTCAAGAAATCATCAAAACTCCAAAAAAACAAGATTTAGAATGAACTTCAAGTACACCTATCAAGAACTCTAATCTTTCAACTTTAAGAATGAAATTGAGCTGAAAATAATATGATTGGCGTGTGGGTGAACAAACTCAATAATATGGAAGCTTACATACCTCTTAGGGATTAAACCCATGGCAAAAATCCGCAACAACACGCAAGAATCTCGACGAACGCTTGACCTTCTCCTCTTTTCTCTTCTTTTCTCTTTTTTTCTCTTCTTGAACTGTCAACTAAAGCCCTAGGTGTATATTAAGATTATAAAACTGAACCTAATAGGATTAGACCCCTAAAAAATCACTAAAAATGAATTAAATCTGATTGGGTAAGGAAAAGACCAAAATACCCCTTACTATTTTTGGGTAACTTTCCTTAACTGGACAACCTGCCTTCAAAAGGGCATATCTCACTCATTCGAATTTGAAACTTAGCAAACTCAGCGGTGTTGGAAAGATAATTAAAAGACCTTTCATTGGGTACCTTGTATCCCACCTAAATCATCTTGTACTGAATGTTATGGTCGTTTGAAGGCGACCCAAAACTTAAAGGAACTTAGGAATGACTTGAATGAACTCTCTTTAGTTCTTCTTGGAACTCAAGGTGATACATCTAGTGACCTTAACACTCAAGAAATTTTAATTTCCTCGGTAAAATCCTACTCACAATGAAGGATGGTTCAAGTCTTAGCTCAAAATTTTCCGGAGTGTTACCACTTCAGATTCTCCCATTTTGTTGAGTCCTTTTTTGCTGACTGAATTAGCATAGGCTAGATATCATTTCACTTTTTTTGCTGCCTTCAATGCTTTTGTAATTATGTTTCGTGTGAAAACTTTATGTGGTAACCTGTCCAGGCCCCTTATCCCTTTCATGGTGATACTCTTAAATATGGACGTAGTAGTTTGCCGATGTTTATAATTCTCCTCCCCTCAATTTCTAGGCTGTTAAACTCTGTGTATGAACAATTTCCTTTGTCGATAGCTTTGTTTGCCAAATGATCTGCCAGCTTGTTTCCTTTCCGTAGAATGTGCCGGATAATGTGTTGTTTATCTTGCAAACATATCTTAATTTCTGTCACCATTTCAGCAATTTTCCATGGGCTTTTCCACTTATCCTCTAATACTTTGCACATTATCATCGAGTCAGTTTGGATGATAATATGGTTATGTTGTGACTGCTTACAATGCTTACATGCCTCTAGTATAGTTTTAGCTTCTGCAACTATATTTGTATTATTCTCTATAATTCCTCCTTCTGCATATTTAATGTCTCCCTTATCATTTCTCAAACAAAATGCATAAGAATTGAGCCCCAGATCTCGCCTAGAAGCACCATCAGTATTATATTTTAACCAACCAAGCGGTGGAAATTCCCAAAGGACCTTCGTAACCCTCATTCTTGGACAGTAATTCTCAAATACTCTCAACATACCTGGCCAGTTAATGAGACACATCAGTCGTGGTTTCTTTAACTTTATCAGCATGCACATGTTACTATTAACATTGTGCCACAAATGTCTTTTTTCCTTAATGTTTCATCCGATTTCTCTTCCTCCACAATTCCCATGATATAAAACTTGGTAAAGCTTTATAAAATGGTCCCATATTGCTGCCAACATGTGTCCCACCCACAACATTATAACTTCTCTCAGTTGAAGTCCTTCCATATTTAGACCTGCAAAAGAACAAAAGTAGGACCAAGTCCTGTTAGCTAAATCAAATTTCAGGAACACATGAGCTAAGTGTCTCTTGTTGAGCTCCGTCACTACGTATGGTACTTCATATCAATAATGATCATTGATTCATGGTTCATGCTTATTAGTTATTATCACATGGACCCCTTTTTAATCAAAGTTAATTAAAAATCTTGTCATAGTTTTTTATATGCATTATTCTCATGAAAGAGGTAAGTTCAAGATTTTCAAAAAGTATTTCACGAAAGTAAATTTCTTACAAACTTCAAGTGCATTATTTCATGATAGAGTTTAAGAAAGCATATTTTCATAAAATTTATTTATACCTATTTTAGAAATTATGTTTCAAAGAAAGTTTAGTCATTTAAAAGGTTTATTATGAAAGTTACAACTTTTCATTGCAGATATATATGATTTTCAGAAGTGAATTGTCTTTTATTATGAAAACTCATAACATCAGTATGTTTCAGATAGTTGTGAGTATAGTCTCACTAGCAATACAATTTTTACAGATTTTGAACAAAGGCTCACAATATGATTTCAGATACAATTTTGATCTATTATGAGTAAATATAGATTATTTTTATATGATTATATATTAAGCACTGAGAGGACGTGGGTTTAGACAATTCAAGTCTCATAGGTTCGTGCTACCGTAGAATTTGAGTATACTGCTTTATCGGTCAACTCCTTTAGCTCAAGAGGCTCAATTGGTCGATCAACATTAGATAGATAGGTTCTATACCCCAGCAAGGTATAAGACAATCTTTCCTAACTGGGATGGTAATTTGATGCATCATGAGCTCACATGATGAATGTCAGTTATAAAAAACTCCCCACTTGAATATTATATTTGTATATGTTTATACTTCGAACAAATATGATTACGTATATAGTCATATATATGATGATTTTTTTATCTACAGTATTAGACATGCTTTCAGCTTACGTCGTAGAGACACTTTACATTATCAACTGATGAAAGTGTTTTAAAACAACTTTTGCATACTAGCTTATGTTTTTCATTCCTAAATCATATATTCAGATGTCATATTCCAATAATTCAGTTTCAAAATGTCCCAACTCTTCCGTTGAAAATCGTATTTCATACTATTTAGTTGACTTTATTTCAGTCTAACATCAGTGTTATTCATTTAGCTCAGTATGCATAGTTTTAGCTAGTTATTTCATTCCGTTATTTTACATACCATACATTTCATGTACTAACATCACTCGGTGTTGCATCATTTTATAATGCAGATTCAAAATATTGATCGGGATCGACAACAAACACATCATTAGGATCACCTTCATCCAGCTTGATGAGACATATTTGCTTCGGAGGGTTCCAATTTATATTGAGAATTAATAGTTTGTTTATGTCATTAGTAAAAATATTGTGGTCTTGTCCCAATGACCTATATTGAATATGTTAGAGGCTTTATAGCCGAGTCTATTGAGTTATATATAATTTTCTCCATTATTTCATAAACATATGCATATTATACGGATTTCATACTATTATTATTTTATAAAGGTATTAAGTTGTTTTCTAAGTTATTCATTACATGCTCATCTTTTTAAAACTTTTGCATTAATCAATATTCAGTCTTTTACTATGTCAAATCAAAGGTTCACTCGGATTAGCAATAATTTTGAGTGTCAGCAATGATATAGACTCAAATCGTGATAGATCATTTCAAAAAAGTGTATGAATGTGATTTATTCTGAATTGACAAAGTTGTGTAGATTAAAGGTTGAATATGTGTGTGATTAAACTTAATAGAAGTTATGAAAAAAAAAACAATACATAATTCTCTATTTATCAGGGCGGAGTTGCAGTGCACTGAAGATATAGTCAGACAAACACCTTTTCACTAAAAAATAATACTGCGTATATAAGTAAAAAGTTATATTATCCACCCATGACAAATACCAATTAATCAATACTATGAACCCAAAATGCCAAGATTGTTATAATCATGTCACTAGATATGTATCCCAAATTAAACTTTAACTGTCAAAAATCAAGACAAGAAAGTATGATTACTAGTGTAATTGCAACTAAGAAGAGTAAAGGAGACAATATAGGCATATGCCATAAAGATTAATAAAAAAGAAACAACTCCAAGCACTTATGAATGTTGTCACTAACCAAAAGCTTGTAAGATTGTAAGTAATAAAGAGAAAGATAATACTCATGATTTACCTCTTTAAACTTCACTGCATTCTTATGAGATCTCAATACTAACATGAGTAAATTATATATATATATATACACACACACACACTCCACATTGGTGTCATGATATCATCCACATGCAAGATATATACAAAAAAATTTTTGCCTTGAAACAGTTTTACATAGTTGAAAGTTTAATACTTGTAAATGAATTATTTTAGTATAAATCATAGGAACCACATATTATAAGTACTAAATAACATCCTATCCCTTCTAGTTTTCTGTTTACCAAAAATCCCTTAAAAATGATGTTTGCGGGATACATAGCGTTGTGCACGGGATACATTAGGTTTGATACATTCACATAGCGGGATACATAGCGTTGTGCACGGGAACATTAGGTTTGATACATTCACATAGCGGGATACATAGCGTTGTGCACGGGATACATTAGGTTTGATACATTCACATAGCGGGATACATAGCTTTTGCGCACGGGATACATGCGGGATACATAGTGTTGTGCAGGGATACATAGCATTTGATACATTCCACATAGCGGGATACATAGCTTTGCGCACGGGATACATGCGGGATACATAGGTAAATAAGGGATTTTTGAAATTTTTGAAATAAGTAGGGATAAATGGATATTAAGGTAAGTAAAGAAGTGTAGTTAAGTAATTTGTCCATTATTTTATCACCTTTTTAAATATGCAAACATTTCAACCTTTAAAAAGATAGGTAAACTTCTAATATAATGCAAATCTTGTTAAATTATTTGCTTGCAATTGTACCAAGGTTTTATTCAATTACTTGAAGGACTACTTATGATAGTAAAAAATAATTCAAATTCACTATGAGAAAGCTTTGTGATATCTACCCTTTACATGCTTTCCTGCCCCCTCATAATTTATCAACTTTTCCTTTTAGTTATTATCATATATCTCTTGTCATTGTTATCCTTTTTTTGATATGATACATGTCCCTTGTTTAAAGTTGCTAAATTAAAGTATTTATTCTTCATGATATACGCTAATGAATAATTTTAATCTACTTCCTTGCATTATCTCCCTCGTATGATTCCATTCAACATCTTATTTAAGTCGGCATCTTTGAAGTTGAAAGGGAAGCTAATATACGGTTCAAAATAATATACGAGCCAAGAGGAGGTTAATATGCAGCTGGTATACGCTGATATACAGGTGTAAAAAGGGATCATATACAGGTTGAAGAATGGGCCAAAAGCCCATAAATCCTGGCAGATCAGGAAAATTGCAAATGGGCCATTTTCCAGGCAGCAACGAACTTTGGTCCAAAGAGGCCCAAATTCAATTTCTCTTGGGAAAATTACACCAGGTGACAGCCCATAATATTTGTTTATCACTTTTCTGACCCAACTTTATAAAATTACCCAAAATGGCCCAATTTGGATAAAATTAGCAAAATCTAATGTTGAAACCGGTAGGCGAGGAACCGAAATCTACTGACAAAATTAGCAATATGTAATATGTGTTATATAGATGAATATACATGTGCATTTAGAGAATATTATTATAAAGGAACATATAACATAGAAGAAAGTAAAGAAATAAGAAAATTATATTTTACAAAATTACCGGAACCTTTTAATTCAAAAGTAATAAAAAGTTGGAATGAAGCAGAATTAACAGACACCTTAGGAGCTAGAATAAAATTCTTGCAACGATGGTTTATGGAACTATGTGAAAAACATAAAGAAGAAATAAAAATGGAAAAAGTGTCATGTTTAATGTAAATTAATACATTAGCCAAGGTTGATCGCTATTTCGTCACGGTTTAACCGTGGTGAATAACGTTATTAAAAAAAAACCTTTCTGTTGTTTATATTTATTTTTTTGCTTTTTTTTTTTTAAAAAAACAAAACTTTTGTTACTTTCCTAATTGTTTCACTTTTTTGTGGAAACATGAATATTTAAATCGTTTTATTATTTTTCATTAATTTTTTATCTATTAAGGTGAGAATGGATGATAGTCAAATAAATATTGATATATGGCATAATTGTTTATATAATTCGATACACGATTATACACATTTATACAATACAATATATTACATATAGATTACATATATAATTCTTTGTACCAATATATATATATATATATATATTCATTCATCCATGCTTATACAAATCTGTTACATATACTACTTAACTGTTAGTTATTAAAAACATAAAAAAGTTAGTTATTTAACCACTGTCAAATCGTAGCTAATAAAATAAAAGTATACTATGGCTAATAAAAAAGTAAAAATAAGGTTATTTAGCCAAGATTAAATCAGAGTTGGCTAAATAGTAATTAACCGTGACTAACTATATTTTATTTTATTATTTGTTGGCTATATTTTATCTAAGAAATTTACTCTTTTGTTTATTCAACATCTTACATTTTGTCACAACCACTGATAGACAATTCAGCCTGTGTGTCCGTCATGCATGCCATCTTCCTCCTTAGCTATAAATACCTTCCATTTTACAACTTGTTTCCCATCAACTAATTTTACTACTATATCAAAATCAGTCTTTCTGAATTCACAGCTACTCTTTCTTTACTATTTTCTCTTCTTTTGCTGACTGCCTCGGCTGAGTAATGTGATTCACAGGCCGGAGGCGCACTTTGTGCCTCGGGACTCTGTTGCAGCAAATTCGGCTGGTGTGGTGACACAAATGACTATTGTGGTCCTGGTGGAGGCCCCGATCCCGGTCCTTCAGGGGACCTCGATGTACGTCATCTCAAATTCCATGTTTGATCTAATGCTTAATAATCGCAATGATGATGCTTGTCAAGGAAACAATGATTTTTATAATTATCATGCGTTTATCAATGCTGCTTGGTCTTTTCCTGGCAATTGCCAGAGTTAGTGTCCTGGAGGCTCCGGTCCCGGCCCTTCAGGAGACCTCGACGGTGTCATCTCAAATTCCATATTTGATCAGATGCTTAATCATCGCAATAATAATGCCTGCCAAGGAAAGGGTAATTTCTATAGTTACAATGGTATTCATCAATACTGCAGGGTCTTTTCCTCGCTTTGGCACCACTGGTGATATCAATGCCTGTAAAAGGGAATTGCGGCTTTCTTTGCCCAAACATCTCATCAAATTACTGGTACGTCAATTTTAGTTTGATAGATTCAATTTTTAATTAGTATTTATTGAAATTTTTGTGATAGTAATTAATTGTGTACCTGTTGATATATAGGCGGATGACCTGCAACACCAGATTGATCATACGCATGGACGTACTGCTTCTTTAGAGAACAGTTTTTAGATCTCAATTGAAAAATTGAATCTATCAAATTTAAATTGACGTTGCAGTAGTTTCATGGGAGGTTTGGGCAAAGAAAGCACTTTTACGGGCAGTGACGTCGCCCGTGGTGCCGAAGCCAGGAAAAGACCAAGCAGCATTGATAAACGCATGATAATTATAAAAATCATTGTTTCCTTGACAAGTATCATTATTGCGATTATTAAGCATTAGATCAAACATGGAATTTGAGATGACGTACATCGAGGTCCTCTGAAGGACCGGGACCGGGGCCTCCACCAGGACCACAATAGTCATTTGTGTCACCACACCAGCCGAATTTGCTGCAACAGAGTCCCGAGGCACAAAGTGCGCCTCCGGCCTGTGAATCACATTGCTCTGCCGAGGCAGTCAGCAAAAGGAGAGACAATAGTAAAGAAAGAGTAGTGAATTCATAAAGCCTCATTTTGATGTAGTAGTAAAATTAATTAGTTGAAAATATTAACAAATGAAATAGTTTTACATCATAGAGTATGAGGTAAATGGTCTCCTCAAACTCTAAAGTGATGATAAAAAATGAAGTAAAATATTTATTTTTAACTTCGAATGATAACTTGAGTATTAAATATGTAATTCAATATCATATTTATTAATATTAACTTTAACTTTTCTATAGTTAAATTTTATTTTAAAATTAATTTACCGTATAATTATATTATTGTGCAACCAAACAATATGCATTATTATATTTACGTTATGATAATAAATAGATCGTCATAATTACTTTATTATGTAATTACTAATTTATGTAAGTAGTAGAATAATAATTACATTATTCAATTATCACATGACTTTCTTAGCAGATCCTAAATAAACTATAAGATCATCTTTTAAAATAAAATTCATATTATTGGTAATACGTATTTTAAGAAATTTATAAGTTTTCATGGTGTCCAATGCACAAATGGATTAATTATGAATCTGGCACATGAAATACGTTGCTAAGCAGTGTTTTAAAGAAAATTAATCAATAAATTAAGTTCGCTAGTAATTTAATTTTATTCATTAATATTGATCTGAAATTTTAACATGTGGAATTAAATGTTTAATATGAGAAAATTTGAAATAAATAAAGAAGTGCAATTGATCAAATAATTCAGGAATTATTATGTAGAATAGTTCAATCATATTTCAATTTTAAAATGGATCAAAACGGATGAATCCATTTGCATACACGTGATTTGCCCTTCTTTTTTTTTTTCCTTTCTATATAAATCGTTTAAAGTTGCCCATACATATATACTATATATATTGCAATAATGTATCAAACAGAAATGAATCATGATCTCTGTCTAACCCTAAAACTGTGAACTGGTTGATTTTCAAGATATGTGGTATCTAGTCAGAAAATGGAGCATTATTTTATGGCATAATATATAAATATATTTTTTAATTTGATTTTAATTGATATTTATGTCTTTTAATTTTGAATGTATATAAATAGATATTTAAATTTATATAAAATTGAATAAATAAACACATTTATCCTTCGAAAAAGAGCTTTATAGGGTGATACTACATTGCATTCATTATATATATAAGAATATTTAACGGCAGGTCACATGCATGTTGGTACTTTGAATATGATATGTTCATTTTATTTTTTTTATTTTAATTTTGTGGGGTTTCATAACTTTATTTTGTTCCTGTTCGATGTTAGGATGGAATTCAAAAATGTTATGCCTACTTTCTTCAGGTAGTTTATCATAATTTATAATCCGAATCAATTCTCACTCAAACAGCAATTAGAGCTGTCAAAATGGATTTGGCCCGCTAGGCCGGCCCAATCCAACCCTTGAATTAAATGGGGTTGGGCTCAATTTTTTCAGCCCATTTAGGAACGAGGCTTTTTAGCCCAGCCTCATTTGTCCCGCTGGCCTCGTAGGGCCAACCCGCAAGCCTCAGAGGCCAGCCCGCGGGCTGTGAATTTTAAAAATATTTATTATATATATTTTAAGTAATGTTTTACTTGTTAAGATTTTGTCAATAAATATTTTTAAAGTATCAATATAAAATCAAGACTATATTTTTTACATATCTTTTACACTTTAGGGTCATTAGTCCACTAAATTTTCTTATTAGCTCAAGTCCATTACTCCATCATAACTATGAATCTTTGACCTTTTTCACATTTGTTTTTATGCCTAATTTTTCACTTCTCCTTTATTGTCTTGTTTATGAAAATAGTGATCATGTAATGTTTTTTTGCTCGGATG